>NC_055979.1:1954581-2187081 GCF_018492685.1 Alosa sapidissima | reverse complement strand
TTGCCACATGTCCGTTTCTCTGCTCTCCCCACTCGTCAGAGTCCGATGCTCTTGATAGCTCTCTCTTGCCAAACACTCTCTCACATACACACACACACACACACACAGACTGACTCACGGATAGGATACACACACTCTCCTCTCTCTCTCTCTCTCTCTCTCTCTCTCTCTCTCTCTCTTTCTAACACACACACACACACACACACACAAACACACACACACACACACACACACACACACACACACACACACACACACACACACACACACACAACCCTGTCACTGTGAATGTGTGGGAGTAGAGAATACAAGCCCTAGACAGAATTAGCCACCCTTCAGCGATCCCCGTGTAGTTTTAATTAAGGTCCAGTTGTCCAAACCAGACATGCTGCGCTTACAAATTGAAAAGGCGGCACTCCGATTGGAGGCTTTGTCGACTAGACGGGTGCTCAGAATGGAGCATTAATGCCGAGCAGCTCCATTGGTTATAGGGTTGGTCTGTTTAAAGTCAAACCTCAGGCATTAACAGCCACCCCTGACAGACTTGGAGTCCTTACCGTTGGAGGCAGATTTATCAGCGCCATGGCCAACCTGCAGAAACCGTACGCTGTGACACTTCAGTGGTATTTATCAAACCACCAGTTCATTGGCCTTTCTCCAGAAAACAACTGAATGACATACTTCAATCACAAGCACAGTTGAATGAAGTTAACTGATGACAACATTAAAAGAAGTCAAACGTTTAGCGATCATGAAATAATACAATACATGATGTCAACAAGCAGAAAGATAATGAAGAGCAGTAGATCCACTCAAACACTCAAACAGTAGATCCACTCAAGGCGGAAATATGTAGGCGCAAAATACTGTATATGTGCGCTTTCATGGGCAGTTTTGTTTTCGTACATAGAGGGGAATACATAATTAGTCGCATTTTATGCTTCTCCTCCCATCTTTTTACACAAAACTCTCATTTTCCCCTTATTCTCCTGTGAATGCATATATACATGATAGCCTGACGAGCCAGACCCACATTAAAATGTAGGGTCTGGGCACTCACCGTTCGCAGTGCTCAGTCCGAGGGGCGGAATAATCTGTTGTCTTTCAAATTCTCTCTGCACGCAATAGGACAGCGCTATGAGTCCCATGTGTTTCCCACCAGCGTAGCTAGTTGGCTAGTTCAAACTTTTGCCAACTTAATAAAAGCTTAACTCGTGTCACACTGTTCGCCAACAGCAACATTATCTTATTTGTTTTCAAGTAGCAGGGAATTCAAGCCAAACCGTTGCAACTCTGCCATCAATCATTATGTTAAGCCCGCCTAACGACTCTATACACAATTTGATTGGCCTGATAGAAGTTTAATTTTTCGAGCTCACAAGCCAACAGAGAGTTGCTAGACTAGCCTGGCAGCAAATTTAATTTGCTGCTGCTAGGGTGCGTCTAGATTTCTAGGCTATATACATGAGACTGAAAAGCACAATTTGACATTATCAGCTCCCGCGACAGGCAGTCTGTGATATTACCTCATTGCGGCCAAAGATTATACATAGGCGAAGCAAGATACTTCATCAGGAGCCACTTCCGAGAACCCAGATCGCACAGGGGGAGAAAATCGACCTTATATCAGGTGTGCGCCTGCTATATTCTGCTGCTGTTGGCTGGTTACTACGAACGCTCATCAATACGTCAACGACACACCTCTTCATGCAGACAGGAATCGATGGTGCGGCCTGTTTGTACATACCTCGCCATTGTTGTATGTGCACGTTGTGAAACAAATATGCCAAATGGGCGCAAAACCATTAGTACATCCAGCCCAGAGCCTCAGCACATAGATGCTATGTCACCGCTTAAACACAAATAGTGAAATATAACACTGCGATTAAGGAGTGAAAGACTTATGCAGCTTTACACAAGTACACAGTTCTATGGTTCCCCTATACATTTGTTACACAGAAGTATCTAGTGAAAAAGTTTGAGGAAAAAGTCCAATGAATGATACAGATTCTTAAAAATATTTGTAAAGTTTGATTTCTTAAATTTTCTGTGCTTGAAATGCTTATATATATATGTTTTTTTTCCCCACAAAATGTTTTTTGCTTGTCAGATATTTGATGGCAACTATACGGTATTTGGTGACATTTGGTGTCTAGCATGACATTCTTCCCATACAAACCTGTTTGGGTTCATACTCTGGCTATCTAATCAAAGTACTGAAAGGCAGTGTGCAAAATATTGAAAGAAGGCTTCCTCCAACTATATTAAAGAGGTATTTAGTGGACCTTCAGATTCCTTTTTAAAGAAACAGTAGCTTATTATGAGGTTGTATTTCTGCACCAATGTAGGATACAGTCGAATTCACCTCTTGACAATACTAGGATTCATCGTTGTAGCTGTTGAGTCCAATGACATCCATGTACCGGTACTAGAACCTTACTAACTGACTGAGTGGGGGTGAGATATCCTCAGAGTGAGATGTAATTTGTGTAAATGGAAAACACAGCCTTGAGGTACACCGTTTCTGAGGGTCATAAAATCCCTTAAGGATTTTAAAGTTATAAGAATAAAATAGAGGAAGATGGTTGATGACATGACAATGGTCTGCAAGAACACCGGTCCACCTCACCACAGTTCACTCCCCAGGCCCTGCCTGGAAATGGACAGAGACTTGTGAAGTGAAACAACAGTATGAGTTCACAAATACACAAAACATTATAAATGCAGAATGGTAGTCTTTCTCACATTCAGTACCCAGCATTATGAATGTCATAGTTGTGAGGCCAGAAATGCAAAAAAACTAGGCAAACCTTCTAGATAATGATACAATTCAAAAGTGTATATAGGAGTGTAAACATTCCCATGTGTGTGTGTGTGTGTGGATGTGGGGAGGGAATATTGTGTTTGTGTGGAACTGCTAGGGGGTGTGAGACATTTGGAAATTTGTTTGGTTACTGTCACCAGTCAGGTTCACATGCTGGAATGTTGTAACCAAAGGACTGGTCTATAGATCCCGGGCATGAGTGTGACAGGCTGTGTATTATACCGTTTTGAGATTGGGGAATGGGCCACCCAGCGAAAATGTAAGAAAATCTACAACCATCTCACCAAAAGACACCAATTTGCATGTTTAGTCTATTAGTGTCAACTGTGCATTATTAGTCTTGTCTTGGTGATGTCTGCTTATTGATGGTTAGCTTGCTCATTTTAGACCAAAACTACTGATGTTTTAGTAGGCTATGTTGATATCAGTGGCTGAAAACTAAACTGGCCAGAGCAATCAATCATGTTGGACTAAACTTCCCCCTGGCTCTACTTGGTTTGTCTGAGGATCATGTAAGGGCTGAGCTACACCCCCCCCCCCCCCCCCAAGGACACACCTTCTCAGAGGCACACTGATTCATACTAATGTGCCGCCTGCTGCTGGTGTTTTCACAGCACTGCCTAAGGCGTTTCCAGAAAATTCTGAAAGAGAGCAGACAAATAATTAAGATATTTCCCTCATGCACTATACATGTGTAGAACAGGCATGGCTGCTTTGAAGCATGCTGATTAGAGAATGCGAAAGCATGCAAGAAACACTCAAAATCATATTTTATTGTGGATTTCGACATTATAAAGCCTCTAAGACCCTTATTTCACCTTCTGTGCAAACACAATATTTAATGAGTTTTTAAAACATTTTCTTTTTTTGGCATGGTGTTATTGTTACGTGGCAAATATGGGTTTATCGATATTTTTTGGCTCAAAACCATAAACCATGCTAGAGCAGAACCACCAGTGCCGAGGGAAAAATATCTTTTTTGCTTTTCAACCATATGAAAGGCATATAAAAATGATTAATGTCATGTTGCTCCCTTTCCATAGAAAGCCTCCTTTTTTCTATGTCACTCTGAATTAATCCCCTCTCCTAGCTTTTGTTAGTGGTAGCCATGATGTAATATTAGACATCGCAGGTTGCACTGGCCTCTACTCCTTAAAGCCTTTTCCCCACAGGGAAAAGCCCATTGTTCCTCTTGGCAGGACTGTGCACCTTAATTGCCCCCCTGTTCTTTAAAGGCACTCACAATGGATCACACCATAGCTGAAAAGGGAAAAGCATAACAAAGGGAACAAGAGTTAAAAGAAATTCTGGGAATAAACATATGTGTGCATCTCTGTTTCAGAAAGGGAGCAATTACTGTATGGACAAAAAGGTTGAGATGTGAATCACCTGTCTTAATGAGAAAACTTTTATTTTCACCATTGGCAAAAGGCTGGGACTTTATGTGTTGTTTCAGTGATTTAATCTGAACCTGAATATATTCTTGGACACACAGTTAATTTTAAATAATAATTTACAGTAAACATGTATGACAAGATGTTGGCAATTTTCTAAATGTTAAATATTATGCATATTATTAAAAAAATCTCCCTTCTAGCTACTCCACACAAGCAGCCACACACAATCCCCTCTCGCCACTCCCCTGCACATCCACACACACATGGGTGTGTTTACACTCCTGAGCAAGCCACAGGAAAGAGGTGAAAGGTGCTAACTCATTGAATTACCATTGAGGCAGGTAACAATTTTCTCCTTCTACCAGGTAACAGAACAACCCATGGTCCTGTGAGTGGACCGGAGATTGAGGGCATGACCTTATCATAATGTTGTTGACAGATATGATAGCATTTTAAAATAGCCAGAGTGGTGATCAAAGTTTATATCAAAAACTGATAAAAAAAAACTCTAAATATATCACACGATATGACAGGATGATATTGAATGAGTAGGTGAATGTCAGGGGGAAGGTGAAGACTAACAGACTAAAAAAGAAATAGGATGGAATACACGCTGTAGGTGTTTCATTTCTCATATCCTGTGTACCTGAACAAATTCTTCTAAACCACTTCGGTTCGTGAGAATCTTTCAAACCAAGCAAACTTGCCGACCCTAATGAAAACAGCAAACTTTGTCTCTCCATCCATTGTTTTTTCTACATTTTACCCAGAGCTCTTTTCTGACTGGATTAAAAGCTGCAGTAATTGAACATACTTGTTTCCAGATTGGTTAAAGGATGTGAACATCAGCAACAGTTCTGTTATGTACTCTACCAGGTGTGTGGTGTGGTATGTTGGTGTGGGTATATCTGGCCAATTTAATATCTTGATGCTTTGACCACTGTGTGCTGGGTCCCTTTTGCCCTGTTCTGTTTCTAATTGTGATCACACACACACCATCCTTTCTTGACCATGTGTAGTCTCCACTCACTCAATGTGACTGGACTTCCGTTCCACCCTGGGGCTTTCTCCTAGAGTCTTCCTGGCTGGCTCTCATCCAATCCCGATGGATGGCCTCCCTGATGTCCCCATTCCATCCACCACGCCCACCTACCCCTTGTGCCTGACATCTTTGAGTGACCTCTGCCCTTCAGCTGTACCCAGATGCACCCTGTAATCACTGGTTGCCTCCTCGACCCCCCCCCCCCCTCTTTTTTCTCCCCTGCCCGCTTCCCTCGCTCACACACAGCAAGGTCACTGGCACCTCTGTCTCCAGGCCCTCAGTGGTTGAACATGCCATCCATCAATGTCGGGAGATGGTGACGGACCTGTGGCGGCCACACGGGGTCCCAGCCTTCTGCTGTGAAAATACGCAGGCAAGACCTTCTGAAGGATTCATGTTTTTTTTTTTTGCTACAGTAGACTAAGGCCAAGGCTGAGTGTTTCTTTAGCTCGGATTAAGCACTGGATGGGATATGAAACTGGGCCTGGATGCATGGCATTTTAAATGTATAAACATATCCATCAAACACAAAATGTCCTTATTTTTTCTGCTACCCATTGGGCGTTCATCTAAAGATACTGTATGCTCCCCTTCTAGAAGACCGTTGAATCGGGGATGGTCTTCTGCAAGAGAGAGATGACTTTTCCTGGGTCCCCAGCCGAGATGAAGCATGTCTCTAACATGTCAAGTTAGGAGAGACTCTGTCCTCTGTACGTCATTTTCACAAAGTCATTGGGGTAAAGGTCATTTTGTTAAACTTCTCTCACCATGTGTTACTGGGGCATGGTGCTGGCTAAAACACTCAGGCTCAGACAGTGACTATAGTATGAAAAACAAGTTAATATTTGCCAAGCTGCAATGCCAAAGTGAAAAAGAAAGAAAGAAAATCTCATCACTCCTGAGAGAAAGTGAAAAGCTCACGTCACTGAGGCACCATGTCAAAAGTACCATTAAAGGCTGTTAAGAGGAGGGAGTCAAGGTTGTCTTGTCATTGTAATACCACTCATAAATCCGAGATGTAGACCTCCATGCGCCGAGTATGATTACTGTAATATTAAAGCTGACATATTGCTTTAGTAACCTTTATATGACAGTGGCATTTTGACTGACGCCAGAGAAGGCATTCCTGCCTCATGGAAATTAAAGCAGAGGGATCAGGCCTGCTCCTGTTGAGTCTTAAGCTTGACTTTACATTTTAAGAAATGTTAAATATCTCTCTACGCACAAATACATGTCAGCTCAGTTTAATTTGTTAAATGTCCGCAAGATGAAGATTTTAAAATAGAACTATGCAAAAAACGCTACAACTGCAACAACAACACTGATGGTGTTTCATTTCTTGACAGCATTATAGTACATCCTGTTTATTTCTCTTTCCAGATGAGTTTGTCTCTCATTTCCATGCAAAAACAAGTTCAGCTCATGAAAGGATGACATTGTGTCTTTCACCAGCTCTCTTGCATTGTGAGTGTCCACACATCGCCATCCATTTGATCCCAGTAGCACATGGTGGTGCTGTGCCATGGACGTGCCACATAAAAAATGCATCAGCAAAATGACAATATGATCTTTCCCCCTCTTTTTTTTTTCTTGAGGGACCGGAGTATAGCTGTCGATGCAGTCTACGGCCGTGGAGATAAAAATAGCCCTGGAAATGGGACAGTGAGTGGGAGAGAACTTGCAGACCTCCATCCATGCCAAACAGCGCGAAAGAGAGGAAGCCAGGTAACATTAAGCTTGCACATTAGATGGACCTTTTTACATTATTTATTGTTAGAGTAAAAATCCACCCACCCTACCCCACATAGATTTCAGATTTAAAATTCTCAGATGTCGCCGGGGATAGTCAGTGACCCTTCTTTCAGGCTGGAAATAGACAGCACAGTGACATCGAGCGCAGCTTTCACACAGGCAAACACAAACATGCAACTGCAGTAGAAGGAGGGTTGAACTGATGACTCACTTCATTCTTTGGCCAAACCAAACCATGTATTTGCAGTCACCTGTTGAGTTCTGTGAAATTCGACACATTCTTTTGACAACATGTTTTTATGCTCAGCATATAATAATGAGCATGATATTTTGGAGAGCCTGAGGCTTGAACGCAAATGCGGTGGGAAAAAAAAGAAAAAAAAGTTCAGCAGAAAAGTGTCTCTGAAGAGGCAGGGGTTGAGGTAGAGAGAGATAAATAATGAGAGGAGGGGAGAGTGAGGACGAGACAGAGGCAAAGAAAAGAAGTGAAGTGCATGTAGTTTCAACCTGAGATGGTGCATATGATACTGTCAAGGGGCTTGAGATCACTTTTATTTACATGCTGGACCTTTCGTTAATGCATTGGGAGGAGGATGTTCAGTCAAACAGGAGAGATTGAAGTCACATTACAAAACAGGAGTGTTTGATGTCACATTACTAAAAAAATTAGCTTAAGACATAATCCATGAATTTCAGAATATCCTATGCCTGGGGCAGTAACAGACAGGAAGATCCTCAGAACATGCTATAAATAATAGCTGTGATGTGCAAATATATCTACAAAACACAAGAGACACCATATCTAGTGAATTCATTGTGTAGCCAGTGCCTTGTGTAGCTGGATTTTGATCTTAGAACAGATATATTTAATAGATTTGAATTGAGTTTCGCTTTAATTGATAGAATTTGGGTAGATATCTATGGCAAGCCGATTGAGCATTTATTCTGATATCTTGATATCAGGCATAATTGTCATGTACATGTAAGCCATTTTTGTCAACTAGTTAACTAGTGAGCCATGTTTGTGTGAACTAGTTAACTAGTGAGGGCCAAAATATGCACACTAGTTAACTAGTGGGAGCCAAAAGGCTCACTAGTTAACTAGTGAACACATTTTAGCAACAACTAGTGAGGAGTTTTGCCTTCACTAGTAAACATGTGCACATTTTTGGCTGTCACTAGTTAACTAGTGAGACCCAAAAGCCTTCAACTAGCTGACTGGTATGCATTTTGGCCTTTACTAGTTAACTAGTGGACATTTCTGGCCCTCACTAGTTAACTAGTGAAGCTAACATGTGTTCACTAGTTAACTAGTGGGCATAAATGCTGTCACTAGTTAACTAGTTTGCACAAACATGGCTCACTAGTTAACTAGTTGACAAAAATGGCTTGCATGTTGGCCTGATATCAAGATATCAGAATAAATGCTCAAGCGGCTGGCCAAATTACATAGAAGTTAACAAGTGGGAATTTGACATTCAATAGTCATCTAGTAAACATTTTTGTACCTTACTAGTTGACTAGTAAAATATAGAAGTCTTTAAACTAGTTAACTAGTGCACATTTCAGTGTCCACATAACTAGTGAACATGCTGAGCATTACTAGTTAACTAGTAAGATATGAAACATATGAACAAGTAAACTAGAGAGAATTTGGGCCTTACTAGTTAACTAGTGAGCATTTTGGCTGTTAACTAGTTCACACAGAAATGGCTCACTAGTTAACCAGTGGACAGAAATGGCTTGCATGTACATGACAATTATGCCTGATATCAAGATATCTGAATAAGTGCTCAATCGGCTTGCCATAGATATCGGCATTCTACTTTGTCTTCAATTTCTAAACATATCTGAGATATAACTAATAATCTCCTACAAGACGTACAGAAATAAAAAGAGCGAGTGAACAGCTGACCCTGGAGGTATGATGATCAGACATCAAAGAAATGAAGAACAAGGGAGAGGTATAGACCAGCCTGATACATGGGGGTCTCCACAAGGTCTATATGGCTGCATGATTAAAGGAGGATGTATGGTGAGGCAGCACCATCATGGGGGCAGGGTGGTGTTGCCCTGACCAAACCCTGAGAGGCAGACTGGACCCAGAGGGACCAGAGTGCTATGCCTCTGCACATCATTACTAGTGACAGGACTTCGAGATGAGCATTTATGGCATACAGACTGGTCTTGTTCTAAACAGAAAGTAGGAAGATTATTCCAGAGAAAAGGCTACGTTATAAGTAAAAGTCTTATACTTCCACCACTCTTAGAACAACAAGAATATTTGTACGTTTCCTAGCCCAGTTTTGGCTTGAGAGCTGAGAACTGATTTGACATCAATCCTTGATTTAGATCAATGTTCTGAGTTCAAAATAAGTTCAGTATTGGTTCAGTGTTTCCAAAATATCTTCTTCTGGGTAGTGAATGTGCAACAGCTTTTTTATAAACCAAGAGCATTTTTGTGAACTATTAGTGAAAGTTAGTTCTCTTCCCCCTCATATTTCTGTTTTATTTTTTTAACTTTAAACATGTGAGTGGGGGAAAAGTGGGCTACCACGGGCTATCCCTTGACTCTAGCCCTGTTCTGTTGTGATACAGCAGTATACGGCATCTCATCATTCTTGAGCGTGTTTGGGTTAAGGTCTAGACTCCCCCCGTCCATATGATTTATGAGAGGTTGAACATTTACACCTTGGCTTTCCCTTACAGTCTGCCCTGCTCATTCATCAAACCTGCTATGTAATGAATAGACTTGCTCTGTCTTTCGCGGCTAACAAGGAGGGTTGGGGTAGTGATGGTGGAGAATCGGCAGAGCTCGGAGAAACAGGGATTACAGATGCGGTCAAGTCGGAGGAGAGAAGAGGGCTTCCCCCTGGATTTCAGGCCGGATGGCCACGGTAAGACCGGTTGAGTTGACAATGGATCCATACAACATGCCTGCCATGGGGGAGTTCATTTAGCAAACTTTCTGGAGCAGTTCAAGTCCAGAAATATTTTTGTGTGTACGTGTGTTTGTGTGTGTTAGACCAAGACAGTAAGAGAAAGAAAGAGGGATGGAAGTTGTTTTTATTTAATTATTTGTTATTTTTTCAGCTTGTAATTTTAGCTTAAGACAAAGTCAATTTAAGACGTCAGGACAAAGTAATTATTTACCATAAAGATTGTTATTGTAGGTATGTAGGGCATAATATATGCATAAGAGATAGGAATTGTGGGTATGTAGGGCATCATATTGTTGTTTATTCATACAGTCATTAAATTCAGGTCTAAGGTGAGATGTTAAATATTCCTGTTTTTCTTGCTATGCTAAAAAGGTAGGTTAAAAGGTCTGCTTTACAAGAAGGGTAAAAAGATGCTTTTGTGTACAGTATACACACTATCACTGCCCTTACCTCTCCCTCTCTGTCTCTCTCTAAACACAGTTACACCCACAGTTACACACAAACACTCACACACACACACACACACATATACACACAGCTGGGGTAGGGTGAGAAGACAGAATGACTTTGCTCTAAATCTTTCTGGGAAACCTTGCTTTTTCTGACATTACAGCATCATTCTGGTTTCTTGGAATATATGTCTGTTCACACACACACACACACACACACACACACACACACACACACACACACACATGCATGCACGCACATACACTCACTGACATGATCAGAATCATTAGTGCACATAGATATACACACATTGGTGACACATATACATGCATACACAATCGACACACACACAGGCACACGCGCGCACACACGCACGTGTACATACACACACACACACACACACACACACACCAGCACATCTTTGTGAAGTGACACGTAAGAAGAGGTAAAATTTAAGTCATCTCCGTTCGCATCAAAACATATGACTATTATTAAAAGCCCAGCAAAAAGCACTTTCAGTCAGCCCCCAACTCCTCCTATTCTCTCCCTCTACTCTCCTCCCCCTCCCTCTCTTCAACCACTCTTTAATAGCTCTCTTCTCAAAGGGTAGAGCATGCAAAATTCATCAGAACCCACAGAGGAACAGATCAGTCACACAGAGCAGGACCACATGCCGTTTGAGAGATACCGTGCTGGGGACACACGGGAGAGTGCGTGTGCGTGTGTGTGTGTGCGTGTGCGTGTGTGTGTGTGTGTGTGTGTGGGTCGGGGAGGACGGCGGAAGAAAGCTGGGGAAAATTGACAGATTTCAATGGCACCGTGTCTAGTGGAAACACATTGAGCTGTTCAAACAGCCACTCTCCACTTTGAACGTGACGACATCTCCACAACAAGTGCAACAAAAAAGACTGTAAAAAGGCAGCACTTTGTAGCGAAAAGTGTTTCTCTGTCGAGAGAAGAAAAAAAATGGAGGGGAGAAAAAAAGACTGAAAGAACGATAACCGCTTTGTCAACATCCAGATACAAGCATTCCCTGCTTCTCTTTTTTATCCATGCACTGGTCACTCCTTATTTGGTCTTTCTGACGGAACAATGTTTAATAGTTTAAAGTGCAGCAATTCAAAAAGCACAAGAGACACCCCTTCATAACTCAGCTCAGGTAGATACAAGAGTGATGTGTACTGTGCATGCATGTTCTGGATCCCTCAGTTTCACATGTGGGTTATCAGATCTCAGCTGAATTCATCTAGTATTATTAGACCATGTTGACTTTGTGAATAGCGTATGGCCACTGCACTGAAAATTGTTTCCAGTCATTTTAGCCTGATAGACCTGTGGTTCATTGGACCGGCCAGCCACTATGGGAATGCTGTACTAATAATAGTGCTGACTGGTTTATAAGCCTTTTCCTAAACAACTGATTTGTTGTTTGTATTTCACATCAAAATTGTTGGGCAAAAAATACTTTCACAAATGATTATGTGGTAAAGTTACTAAAAGTAAAATAATCAACTACAGTCATTTCCGACATCCGTGAGTGTGTGTGTGTGTGCGCGCGCGCGCATACAAATGTTGTTTGAGTGTATGATTAGACCCCTACTAAAGTGGCTAGAATAGAAGTGGGTAGAAAACTGTGGAAGCCATTTTTACCTGGTTGCATTGATGCCTATTTATTCAAAGCGTTTTACTGGGTCATAGTGCTCTTTTAAAAAAAAACTGTGCTGACTTGATTTTTAACTGACATCAATAAACTGATTGTATTTGGGGAATCCTGCATCTGTTTCATTCATTTGGTTGAGTGGCCTACTTTGGGGTAACCTCTTATAGTATACAGGTGGGGATCATTCTGAGGGCTAGTCCACACGTACCAAACCGATCTTTTTTTCCTCCGTCTTCCCTGGAACCGTATCAAGAATATGGCTTGATGACACCGGCACTACGCACAAATAATTTAAACTTACACCGTCCACCAAGTCATGATAAGCTATTGGCTCTGCGCAGCACCTGTTGTGATATTTATCCTATACTGAGTCATGTCATGTATGAAAACTAGTATTGTTGGGCAATACTATAAGTGTCAAGTCCAGGGCAGCTGAGGTGTGGCGATGACATCATCAATAAGTATGCGGTTTCGCTGTCCAAACGAACTCGCAAGGGCTAGGGTTTTAGATTTTTCCACCCTGGGACCAGGTTTCAAAAAAGTGCGGTCTCGGGCAGTGCGTTTACAGGATTTGTTTGGACAATCGGCCAAGACGATGCAAAACCTGTGCGTTTAACCCAAAAAGCGTCTCCGTGTGGACGGGGCCTGAGTTCTGGGGTCTCAGTGAGGGCTAAGCATTGGTGGCCATCCTGCCACACATACATACAGGCCAAGCATTTCCAATTTACCAGCTAGTAAGCACTGATGTTAACATGCACGCATTTATAGCTTACATTGCAGACTTTAAATAGACTACGCTACAAACCGGTATACCGCATATCACGTCTTTCTTTGATGTCAGACACACATAATAAACAAGTTTCCATTGTCCAACTTGACTCAGTCTTGACATGAGGTCTTAAACACCAACAATACCAGATCAAAATCACTACATGATTTCAGATAGATAGATAGATAGATAGACAGTAGGAGATAAGAAAAGCTAACAAAACTAAATACTAAATATACTATATAAATAAATGTAAAAAATCCAGTGTGCTTGATAGTACAGCGGCTAAGCACCGGAATCGTTCAGTTTTCGCAGAAAGCATGAAACTTGGCACAGTTATACTATTACCCCTAGTGATCAAAAATTGAAATGGACCCCAACACATAGGGCCCCCTAGTGGCTGCCATCTTGAATTCAAATATGGCTACCATTCTTAATAGAATTGTTGATACAACTTCAAAATTAAACAAGATAAAAAAAAGTCTTTTAAGTTCTAAACACTCAATTTTTAGGGTCAAGGAAGCTATTGACATGATTTCCAAACAAACTTGATGTTGGCCATTTTGAAATCCAATATGGCGGATACCAAATGTGAAAATATAGACCATCTCTATTGTTATTCATGATAGAAATATCATTCAAAAACAATTTCAAAGTTTGAACAGTCATTTTATCACATGACAACCTCAATAATATACGATGCATCAAGTATAATCTGGTAAGATTCCAATATGGCCACTATGTGTAAGAAAATAAGACAATTATTCTATATCTTGGTTAATTGAAGTAACTACCTACATCATCAATAAATTCTTATTCTACCTTCTTCTCTTTCTGAGCAAACCTTAACTCTTACTATACACTGCTCAAAAAAAGTATACACTTTAAAAAATAAAACACATCAGATCTCAATGGGGGAAAAACATCATGCTGGATATCTACATTACATTACATTTGGCTGACGCATTTTTAGCCAAAGCGACTTACAACCTGGTAAACAGTTTAACACTTTTAAAACAATTCTCTCAACAATTCTAGAACAATTTAAAACAATTCAAAAAGGTAGAGTACAATAGGGAAAAGTGCATCAGTGAGTGCTGTTTTTATACAGTCAAGTCAGGTGGTAAGTGCTAGAATTTGCTAGTTGTAAGTAGTGCTACGAGAGGAGATATTCTCTGAAAAGCTGGGTCTTCAGGAGTTTTTTGAAGATGGAGAGAGATGTCCCTGCTCTAGTAGGAACTGGTAGCGCGTTCTACCAACGAGGAATAACAGATGAACAAAGTTTGGATTGACCTGAGCGTACCGGTGGCAGAGCTAGACGATGTTTGTCTGAAGAGTGCAATGGTCGGGGGGTAGCATATATGCCTGTATGAGGGCATTCGAGTAGGTGGGAGCAGTAGGTTTAGCTGGGAGGACCAGCAGTTTGTTTTTTGAGAGGTTTAGCTGGAGGTGGTGTGCCTTCATCCATGAAGATATGTCTGAGAGGCAATCCGAGGTCCGTGCCGAGACCAAGGGGTCATCAGGTGGAACAGATAAAGCTATGTGTCATCTGCATAACAGTGGTATGAGAAGCTGTGCGAATAAATAATCTGTCCCACAGAAGTGGTGTGGATAGCAAAGAGAAGGGGGCCCATGGAGTAGTGAGCCCTGGGAGACCCCTGTGGTGGGATGGTGAGGTGCGGACAGCTCTCCAAGCCATGATACGTTAAACGATCCTGTGAGGTAGGATTCAAACTGATATGGACTGGGTAATATGTTAGGAACAAAAGGATGGCACTTCGTTATTTGGGAATGAAAATGATCAATCCACAGAGGACTGAATTAAAAGACCCCCCGAAAATCTAAGTGGAAAAAATGACGTGGCAAGCTAGTCCATTTTGCTTGAATTTCAGCGCAGCAACTCATGATGGTACTCAGTAGTTCGTATGGCCCCGACATGCTTGATGGCATCGGGGCATGCTCTTAATGAAACAGCAGATGGTGTCCTGGGGTATCTGATCTCAGATGTGGACATGGCCATCACTGAGCTCCTTGACAGTCGGTGTTGCAACCTGGCGGTGTTGGATGTACCAAAATATAATGTCCCAGAGGTGTTCGGATTTAAGTCAGGGGAGTGTGGGGGGACAGTCAATGGTATCAATGCCTTCATCCTCCAGGAACTGCCTGCACATACTCGCTACATGTGTCCAGCCATTGTTGTGCACCAGGAGGAACCCAGAAGTTTTCATCCTGATGCCTAAGAGCAGTGAGGGTGCATTTGCTCGTAGAGGTGTGTGCGTCCTTCCAAGGATATCCCTCCTCAGACCATCACTGGCCAACCACCAAACCAGTCATGCTGAATGATGTTGCAGGCAGCATTACATTCTCCAAGACATCTTTAGACCTCACATGTGCTCAGGGTGAACCTGGTCTCATTTGTGAAAAGCACAGGGCGTCAATGGCGAAACTGCCAATTTTGTATTCTATGGCAAATTGAGCTGCACGGTGCTGGGCAGTGAGCATAGGTCCTTCCAGAGGCCATCGGGCCCTCAGGCCACCTTCATGAAGTCTGACAGTGTGGTCAGAGACATTCACACCAGCGGCCAGGAGGAGGTCATTTTGTAGGGCTCTGGCAGGGCTCCCACTGTTTGTTGTTGCACAAAGGAGCAGATACTGGTCCTGCTACTGGGTTAAGGACCCTCTACCATCCTGCCCAGCTCTTCTAGAGCAACTGTCTCCTGGAATCTCCAACATGATCTTGAGACTGTGCTGGGAGACACAGCAATCCTTCTAGCAATGGAACGTTTTGGTGTGCCATTCTGGAGGTGTTGGACTACCTGTGCAACGTTTGTAGGTTCCAGGTACTGGCTTATGCTACCAGTAGTGACACTGACCCTAGCCAAATGTGAAACTGCTGAAAAATCAGTCACGGAGGATAAAGATGGAAAAAGTATCATTTGCCACCATTCCTGTTTTTACAGACCTATCTCCCTTCTTCCTTTCTTGTCAAAGTTTTTGGAGAAAGTGGTCTTCAAGCAAGTCTTGGACTTAACTATATCAGAACAACCTCAACTTTACCTGTATTGAGCTTTTGGTGTTTCCACCACAAAGCACACCCAAGGACTTGCACTAGCAAGTGTCCTAAAAGTGCTGCTTCACTGACTAGCATGAGCCCTAATGTATCAGGAGGGAGCTAAACTCATAAGGTATTACGGATTTAAATTAGCTTCATTGACAGGCATAATCATTTTATGGGATGCAAAATGTTAAACTACAATAAAACAAAATGGACCTTTTCAAACAATCACTATAATCCTTAAATTAGCATATGCTAATTGGCCCCACCCACCTCAATTGAATTAGGCTAACAGTAGGATGTGTTGGACTGGGTTATATACTAATTTATCTAACTATGACTGGGTGTAGGCTATGTACTAATTTATCTAACTCTAGGATAGAAGACAAAATAGCTAATTTCCCAAAAGGAAGCATGTTTCTTAAAGAGACGCTAGCATCCATGGGTTTTAGCCTCCTTGCTAGCATGCCAGCCTCTAGGGGGCAAATTAGAAGGATTGAGTCCAGGCAAGTGCAGGGTTTAGTCACACAGTCAAAACTTCACACATAGCCTAAACGCACCCCAGTTTTTGACTCAGTGTCAGAATGTATGGCTACTTCTTTAAAATCCAACATGTCTGCCATTATTTATGCATGATTGTCTCATTATATATTTCATAATGCTGAAAGATGGCTATAGATGTCATATTATGTGTTAAAAGCAGCATAGCATTATAAATGTAGAAAAAAGGGCATATTTTGGTGGCCAAATTTGAAGTCAAGATAGGGGCCACTAGGGGGCGCTATGTGTTGGGGTCCATTTCAATTTTTGATCACTAGGGGTAGTACTATAACTGTACCAAGTTTCGTGCTTTCTGCAAAAAAAACGATTCAGGTAAAAATCTGGCCTTAACCGCTGTACTATGAGGGTGATCAAGCATGAGACGCTTGTAGTGACAGAGCCTGTAGTTCTGTGTGCATGGTGAGGTGCTCAAGAGAGTGAGTGTCATGGTGAAGGTGCAAAAAATAGTCCGACAGTAGTCCTTTAGTTATATGTGCATGGTAAGGTGCTCAAGAGAGTGAGTGTCATGGTGAAGGTGCAAAAAGTAGTCCAACATTAGTCCAACAGTGCAACAGTGCAATAATAAGGTCTAGAGACCAGCATAAATAATATGGACAAATCGGAGAGTAAAGTATAATGTAGACAAGGATAAAAAACTATGTCAGTGCAAGAACAGGTTGAGGTAATAGGGTTACAGCCATTCAGTATTGTAGCAGAAGCCATTGATCATGTGTGCTAATATAGCATGAAAAACAGTGTAGCAGGAAAACAGTAGTAAAAACATTAGGCTGTGGACATTAGTAAAACAGTAGTAAAACAGTAGTAAAGCAGTAGTGGGCAGTCAGTACTCAAACATAGAGAGGGTGGAGAGGCAGACAGACTAAGCAGAGAAGTCTATCTCTCCTCTTCCCTTTAGTGAAGCATTGAACAGTTCAATGGCCCTGGGGACAAATGACTTCCTCAGCCTTTCAGTTGTGCATGGCAGTGAGCGAAGTCTCCAGCTGATCAAGCTCTTTTGCTTTTTATAGCGCAGTATTTGTTTTCCAATAAGTTTGTAAAAGTCATTGTTCACATTGCGGCGGGAAAGCCGCCTTTGTCAGTGACAGACATGCTGGAGCTATGCGTGTGTGTTTGTATATCACCGCTTTTTAAAAAAAAAAAAAAAAAGTGCTCTTTGAGACAGACTCTTCAGATACACATTTAGAGATCACATTACTAAACCTTTCTACTACAAGTGCTGATACACTAGTCTGGCTATCACCAGACCAAGCTCAATCTTTTAATTTTGAGCATTTTCTACTGCACAAAAGGCGTGATCAATGGGCATAGTTCAAATGACTCTGTACGCAATTGGATAGTCATTCACCAATCTGACCAACGAACTGGGTGACGTTTGCAGAGCGACGCGAAAACTCCAGGCAGGAAACTTGCTGGAAATTTGTCAACAAATGTATCGTAAAAGCACCAATTTCCACCCCTTTCGTTAAAAAAATTCTGATTGATGATTTTTAATACTTCAAAATAACATTTGATAAATGAACCTTACATTTTTCAGGAGTGAATGAATCAGGGAGACCCAGTCCCTTTATTCTAATTATGTTTCCCATTGTAATCGTGCAATTTGTAATGCTTTGCATGGACATGTGCTGGTGTGCGTTCATGAATGATAGAAGGATGGTGCGTGCACCTGCCAATGGTTGACATGCGCTCTTAAAATAGCATAAGAACAACTCGCCATTGACTTCTGACCAGGTTTAGACGGTGTATGATAGCGATTTTTAGACAACGCGCCAGGCCCCTCCCTAGGTTGTTAATTGCCACACCCCTGGGCGCAATGTTTAAAAAATAAACGTGCAAAAAAGCAAATTTAACTTTCCGCGGGTGAAAAAACGAGTTTTACGCCATGCGCTGGTGCCCAAAATACAGCCCGTAGTCTCCACAGCATACTTTCTCTCAAGTGATATAAATACTCATGAGATGACCTTACAAGGTAAGCAATTGTAGTTTTCAAAATAAAGATGAACTACTGAAACGTGAAGTTTTTCTGAGAACTCTCATACGCTCCCATGCCCAACTAGCATTCAGACTCAGGCACAGTTTTTGATATAGACAACATGGACAGAAGCTCAGGGCGGCATATCATGGGATGCGGCAAAAAGGCTCACAACAAAAACATCGGAATATTTGTTGCCTTTCATTGCGCAAATTGGATTTGGATTTGGAATTGGATCACTCATTTTCACCTCACGTCAATTATAGCATATCACCATGTGAGTCAGAGTGGACGCACTGTCTATTTTGTGCAAGCGCCTGATTGCTGAGAAGGTCTCACACACAAAGGTTGTAATAGAAACGGAGGGGGAATCTATCCAATTTTGCACAATTGTAGTAGCCTACTAATTTAATTAGTAAAGTAAATCACACCGTAAACTGCCTACAATTAAAGCATATTTCATTTTAATTTCAATATTGTGAATATAGGCCTATAGTTTCACAGACATGACACAATTAGTCTGCACACCAAGGTAAATTTAGTTGAGTCTGATGGATAATGAAAGAGAGACATTCACTGTAAGGCCCACTTACAGAGAAAACTGATAGGTAGGTCTGCACAAATAGCACAAAGAGAGACCAATCAGGCTTCTCTCCCTGTTATTTTTCTCTCACTACATCTGTCACATGCTCCCTTGTCTCTTTCACTCACATTAGATTGATTGTGGTATACTGAACAGAATCCGTGGGCGTCAGGAAGCTGCTATCAAAATGTTTGAGAATTACAGAACTTCCAGGAAAGATGGTGTGTCTGTTGTATCCTGTGTGTCATGTTGTCTAATACTAAATAGGCATGCTTGTTGATCAGCCACTGTGGGGAATCTCCTACGCAAGGAATTTAACACCTTTCCTGTGTATGTCGGAAATTACAACTGAAAAGGTTTGTGCATACTGGCTGTTGAAATAGAAAGTCATTAGAATGCACCGTGTGTTTTGGCCCATTATACTTTCGAAACTAATAACAGTTGAAAGCATATTCCACATTTACTTCCTGACTTGAAAGAAGAATTAATGGTGCCACAATCAGCAGCTGTGCAACCATATCATGTTCTTGTGAGTTATGAGTACACTGAGCAACTAAGCTCAAAGGATTATACTGTCATACTCCATCCTATAATCATACTCCATCCTATATTTACGACTGGAAGAAAACAACGTATCAAGTATACACTGATGAGCTTCTGCAGGAGTTGTAGGGGCACAGTCTTGGTGTGGGTGGAACCGTAGTTGCATCAGTCTTGGATGAAGTCTATACTAGCAACCCCATTAGTGCTGTGTTTAGTGTGTGGGCCCAGTATTTGAAAGACAAATGTGAAGTACCCAAACCTGTGGAATATGGTATTGATCCAAATGCTACATACAATTTTCAGAGTGACATTGTCATTAATTAATTATACTGGCTATTTAAAAATCCAGATCTGCACCAGTTGCTGTTCTTACTTTATTATGACATAACCTGTTGGCTTTGTTATGGCAAAGGAACATCTCGTCTGGGGCTCTGGCACAGGCAGATCTGGCCCTGTTCAGATTGCAGATTGAGAATACAGATTTATCAATACATGGACCATGTGCAGATAGATCAGAATCTTGGCCTTCCAAGTTTCCTGTAAACCTACCATAATTGTCTTTCAATACTCAGCTCATTATGGAGAGAGGCAATGAAGTGTACCAACATGATGGCACACTCTTCAATTCACCTAATTTCAAAAATGATTTTCTGGAAGAGTTAGCTAAGAGCATTTTATCCAGAATCTGCAAAGCAATTATTGGTTGTGGCAAAAGCACTACTGGACAGGCATCCATGCCTGAGTGAACCTGGCTTAATTTCAAATTAATCAGTCTGAAATAGATGATGGGAAACCACAGCACAGAACTCAAAAATCTGGTTTGCAAATAAAAGTAAACAAAGGTAAATTGTCAAATGTGCCAGAGATTACATATTTAATGTGCATAGTTCAGAAGACAGATAAACCTGGATTTCAAGAACACTCAAAACATCAACAATATTTGTAACAAAGCTATTGCCTTACCATAGTTGGTAACACTTTATTTTAATGTGTCGCTGTTACAGTGTACCTACCTAATTAGGTACAGTGGTACAACCTGTGTAACACCATGTACTATCAGGTACTATCATTGTACTTGCATTATGTATTTGTGGGTACCTACATATAGTTGTTACATTGTAATACTGAGTGCTTTTACAAAACTTTGCCAATTTGCCTACATTTTCATCAGAGGCAAAGAGCTGACCTGAGACCTGCTGGATGGGGTAAATCGGGTCATGATATATTTGATATACAAAGCATGCTTAGCTCCAGTCAAGGCCTCATTGTCTTCAGTGTACATGTAACAGCTGTGCTGCTACAACCTTGTTACTCTTTGATACAGTGGAATTAACTGGAACAGGTCTTGTCTTGGAACAGGTCTACTAATTCACATGTACTGTGTGGTGTAACAGCAGACACGTTTCAACACATCAATTACAGGATGCATAACATCATTGACAGGATGTATATATGTAGATGTAAGTACTTAACTGGTACACTTTATTTTAATGGGTTTATTCCACTGTATCAAAAGAGTAATAAATGTGTACCAACACAGTTGATACATGTACTACAGTATGTAGGGTAATGGCAGACATGTTCCAAGACACCAATGACACAACATACAGTACATGTAATATGTAATCGTAAGTACTTAACTGGTACACTTCATTTTAATGGGTTTATGCCACTGTATCAAAGAGCAATAAGTGTGTACCAACACAGTTGATATATGTACTATGTAGTGAATTAGTAGACCTGTTCCAAGACATCCAAGACATAACATACATGTCATATGTACATGTAAGTAATTAACTGGTACACTTAATAGATTTATTCCACTGTATCAAAGAGTAACAAAGTTGTAGCAGCACAACTGTTACATGTACTGAAGACAATGAGGCCTTGACTGGAGCTAAGAATGCTTTGTATATCAAATCTATCATGACCAGATTTACCCCATCCAGCAGGTCTCCAGTCAGCTCTTTGATGAAAATTTAGGCAAATTGGCAAAGTTTTGTAAAAGCACTCAGTATTACAATGTAACAACTATATGTAGGTACCCACAAATACATAATGCAAGTGCAATGATAGTACCTGATAGTACATGTTGTTACACAGGTTGTACCACTGTACCTAATTAGGTTTAATTACCTAATTACACTGTAACAGCGACACATTAAAATAAAGTGTTACCCTATTCTGCCTATTTCAGTCTGCTGAGTCTGATGCAACCTTGTAGAATGACATTTAGAACTGCCAAAATATACTGATCCTATTTGCTTTAAATAGGTACAGTAGGTAGAAGGTTACCATATCTCAGGTATAGGTAGATGGTTACCATATCTCAGGTAGGTAGAAGGTTACCATATCTCAGGTAGGTAGATGGTTACCATATCTCAGGTAGGTAGATGGTTACCATATCTCAGGTAGGTAGATGGTTACCATATCTCAGGTAGGTAGAAGGTTACCATATCTCAGTCCTCCTACATGATGGTTCCAGCTCAAGATTTGAGCAGTTTCTTTACTGACCAAATGTAAGGACAGGGGTCTCTAGTAGGAGTACGTTTAGCAGTTTCTTTACTGACCAAATGTAAGGACAGGGGTCTCTAGTAGGAGTACGTTTAGCAGTTTCTTTACTGACCAAATGTAAGGACAGGGGTCTCTAGTAGGAGTACGTTTAGCAGTTTCTTTACTGACCAAATGTAAGGACAGGGGTCTCTAGTAGGAGTACGTTTAGCAGTTTCTTTACTGACCAAATGTAAGGACAGGGGTCTCTAGTAGGAGTACGTTTAGCAGTTTCTTTACTGACCAAATGTAAGGACAGGGGTCTCTAGTAGGAGTACGTTTTGGCATTTTTCATGAACAGAATGGTGAGTAGCCCCTGCAGTGCTTGATTTCTTTCTTTAGTTTGGCATTCACATTTGGTACTTCATACCACGTGCACACACAGACACACACTCTTTAGTCAATACCCATGGTATTTTCCAACCTATTTTCTGTGCAAGTCTCCTACAAAGCACCTATGTAACAGCAACGTGTGAACGTTAAAAGGTTATTGATTACTGCACCTTTTGTAATAGCTTTACATTTCTCACTTGAAATATCGTTTAAGATTAAATGTGACTTGTGCTTACACTCCAACCAACTACATCTATTGAGTTAAAGCATTAAATGATCGACCACAAAATCAAGGAGTCCTAAATCAAATCTTGACAAAAGTGACATGTGCCTCTCTCTAAGGGCAATAAGAATCCTGCATAAATAGTCGTTGAAAATGGTCTAAAACAGTCTTGTCTTGTTCATATCTTTCTATATATCATGAACATATCATTCTGTTTGCATCAAAACATATTCATTTAAAAGGTCATTGTTATTTGTTTTTTTTTATTTCCTGAATGCATACAGATACTGTAGTGTCTTTAAAGTAAGTGACAAGGAAAAAGCTTTATATTATTTTTAAACTCTTTTCTTGTACCAAACAACTGCAGAGCCTGCAGTTTGTTTCTATGCTCAAACAACTCTTTGGTATTTGCCAAATCAATGTTGAGTCTAGTCTGTTGCTCTCTCTCTCTTGAGGACTGATGGACACGGTGCTAATGAACTCATTTTATTTTCAGTTTCTTTCATTTCTGTCTTCATGTTTAGAGCACATCATATGCATAACTGTATTGATAATATGCAGTGCTATCATTGCAAACCTGACCTTTTCTAATGCATGCATTTGTTTGGACACATATGCTTTGACCCTTCGCTGGTAAACTCAATCACTTTTTGAGCCTTCAGTATGGCCAAGTGTTCTTCAGCTGTTCTCTGGCAGGCCTTTTACAATGACACAAACATAAGCCCTCACTCAGTAAACGGAACAAATCTGAATCTCCTGTTAGGGGGTGCAGAAGGAAATGAGGATGTTTGAAAAGTGAAGTCATCAACAAATATGTCAATAAAAATATATGTGATAATTATAATATGTCGTATTCAGATGTATACAGCATGCTCATGTAGAGAGCCTGTAGTTTGTTTCTATGCTCTGTGTGTACATCTCACCTCACTTTTCTCTGCACTTACATGTATACCTAAGAACGCCAGAGCTGTTGTTTACATGTTTATTTCCTCATCTTTCTAAATTGTTTTCCATTAGTGTTTCTGTTTGTTGTTGAACCAGCATGTGCAGATCTGTCTGCTGTTG
Organism: Alosa sapidissima; assembly: GCF_018492685.1. Classification (NCBI taxonomy): domain Eukaryota; kingdom Metazoa; phylum Chordata; class Actinopteri; order Clupeiformes; family Clupeidae; genus Alosa; species Alosa sapidissima. The sequence continues at coordinate 2,163,360 of NC_055979.1, read as the reverse complement.
CTCTCCTGTTGTTTTGTTATGAGTCGTCTGCTCTCAGTCGCTGCTCACTGGTTCAAATCTTTCCTTAGTGACAGCAATCTATCTTCATCGACAAATTCAGATCTTACATGGTTAACTCTTCTCAAGGTGTCTCTCAATGAGGTGTGGTTTGATTTAGAATGTGTTCTCTACACCATAAAGGAGACCCTTCACAGTTACCCAAATGCCCAGCATGATCGTGTACTGCCTGACAAATATACTACAGTCACATGAAAACATTTAGACACCCCTGGACATGTATCTTACTGTGAATAGTTGATGAGCAGAAGACAACCTGCTTTCCAAAAGCCATAAGCTTGAAGATGACACTTTCCTTCAATATTTTAAGCAAAACTTTATTTTTGTTTTAATGGTTATGATTGAGTTTAGTCCTCTCAAATTCTTAGATTATTCAGTCCATGCGAATGTTATTGTCCATGCAAAGGTTAAGGCTTATTGCAGTATGTGTGATGCATCACTCACAATGCCTCCCATGAGTATGTATATGAATATTTCCAATTAGTCCCTTCCTACAAAAACAGATTTAGCTCTATAATATTATTGGCCAAAGTAAACTGCACGATACACCATATGCTAAATTTCAATCCAGGAAAGCAAAGGCTACCAGCCATCACTCTGAATCATAGTCTCTCCACAGATGTTTTCCAACAGAAAGAATGAAGCATATTTATGGTGGGAATGTGTAGCACAGTCCAAACATCATGCTTCAATAGAACGGATGTGTACACTGGTCACACCCTCCCCACCTCACTCCTCCCCATCACTGCCCTGCCTCCACAGCACACAGGGGCTTGGTGGCGCCTGCAATGGATGGACTCATAATGGTTTGATTATTGTATTATTTTCACCTTCAGCCGTAACACTTGAGAGCCACACGTCAAAATGTAATCTGTCCCTGGGGACGCTGCGGCCCCGGCTCCCCTTTGATTTTCTGTCACCACTGAGGCGGCCTAATGAAAACTAATGTCTCGCTGAAGGAAATGACTTGTTAAAAGTAGCGGGAGGAAAAATTGGAGGAGGAGGTGCTGGTGGTGGAAGGGTGGGGGGCTGTTTCAGCAGTGGACGTTGTGCACCACTCCATCCTCCAGCAGGCCCCCCAGAGCTTGTCCCCCCAGCACCACCACCACCATGGCAGTGCTCTGGCCCTCCTTGCCTGTACCCATGCGGCAGGCATTTGTATTTGAATGTTTTGACAACCCTGTAAATTGCAGTATTGATTTTGGGCAAAGCTAAGGATAAGAAACACAAAGTCACAAGGGACATGGATGCGCCTGTGTGACAGAAGAGAGGGAGAGAGGGTGGGGGGCAGAGAGAGGAAGATGTGTGTGTGGGGGTGGTGGTGGGGGAATAGACAGAGGAGAGAGTTGATATGGAGTGAGAGGAGAGCAGAAAGAGAAAGTGAATTGGAAAGAGAGGAAAGTAACGAAGGAAAGAAAGATAGCGAGAAGGTGAATGGGTGTGAAGACTGGAGGCTGCTTTGTGAGTGAATATAATGAAGGATGCTGTAACGGCTGACCTTTGCAGAGCACACAGACCTTCGCTGACTAGTTTTAATTTCAGCAGCCTCTTCATAACTCCATCAGCCGAAAGAGAGAGAGAGAGAGAGAGAGAGAGAGAGAGAGAGACGGGAAAGAGAAAAAAGACACAAAATTAACATGAGCATCGTGTCACCATGATTCAATGTGCCAGAATGCAGGGGAACAACATTTGGAGGACGGCTCCCATTTTATTAAATGACACGGATCAGAAGCTCGGATGGAGGGAGAGAGAAAGAGATGAAAAGAGAACGAGATAGAAGGGGTGATGACACTGAAGAAGCCGAGAAATGCTGAGCGCTGGCAGCTTGCCTGGCAAATGCATTTAAGACTCTTTTTGTGTGTGTGTGTGTGTGTGTGTGTATGGACGTGTGTTCTTTTCTCAGCCACCAGCCCGCAGGCTGGGTGTATATATCTGAGGCTTATTTGGAGTGCGATGACTCAGTCCATTACACTCCCTTACACTCACAGTAACACGGCTAATAATATCAATCAGACGAGATGTAGCATCTCTGCCCCATTACCGTCACTTTGCTGTTGTTCTTTCGACTAGAAATTAAAGTAATTATGGCACATTAACACAAAAAATCATTATGTCATGGCTATACACTTAATTCTGTGGAGGGGGGAGAAAATCAAACAGAGAGGCAGATAACGTTGGTGGTAACAGGAGTGATGGCGGGGGTTGGCAGAACAATTCTTCTCTATAATTATGTTGTCAAATAATGATAAGACAGACATTCTTTCAAATTCATTCTTTTTTTTTAGTTTATGAAATGATATATAATGGAAATTGCTGACATTATCTTCCTGTAATAAAATCTCTTCTGAAACTATAATGGCATCCCACATGGGGACTGTGTTATGGCTCTGGTTCCTCTTTGAGTGGATAAGGTCATTACAAGTAGTTGTGTTTCTACTGTGTGTCTACAGATAGGAGTCTGCTGGGTTATATACAAGTTATGCATAAGTGTCCTTATACTGCATATGTCTGTAGAATTATGTCAAAACATTTGCCATGATGATGATGTGTGCGCCTGCGTGTGTGCGTGCGTGCGTGCGTGCGTGCGTGCGTGCGTGTGTGTGTGTGTGTGTGTGCGTGCGTGCATGTATATATGAGTGTCTGTGTGTTTAAGACTCACAGCGCTGGTTTATTGAGTGAACGGGGAAAGCGGGTCTTAAAAATATGTTGTGACAGTTCAGAGAGGAAACAATCGGTGGATGGGGTAAAAGATCCGTCTCTTCCGAGGGCCCCTCTCCCTCCCCCCTCTCTCTCCCTCTCCCTGCGGAGAGAGGGGGTCTGAGGAGCGGCAGTCACTCCCGCAGTGCAATTCACGGATTAATTTCTCCCGGCATCGAGCGAATGAAGGCTGGAGATAGCGGCACCCCCTCATGGACTCTCACTCTCTCTCACTCTTGTTCTCCCTCACTTTTTTTCCATCCCAGAATTCCTGCGTAAGGAAGCAGGGGATTATGTCTGACACGAGACCAGGGGAGCGCTCCATTGTGGAGGGGCTGCAGCGCTGAATGATGGGGTGCTGGAGGACTAGGAATGCAGCATTTTGCCACTATGAACACAAGGAGATTCCAAATTAAATATACATCTTCAGAGAAACAGACAAACACACTGCACATGTCTGACATGAAAAGCTCTAAGGAATGTCTGTTGATGGCACTGAACTATGTGTATGTGTGTGTGTGTGTGTGTTTGTGTAGGAATCTATATGACTATAACTGTAAATATTGAACAAACATCATAGTTAATTTATTATTAGAAAGCCTTGATGTGTTAGCTGCTAGGGTGATGAGGCAAAGAGCTTGATGTCTGAATGGCAGCAGAAGGCTGTTTCAGTTATTGTGAAGTTATTAATAACTCCCAATAGCTCAGGAAATGTTAGTAACTGACAGTGGGACTGAGCTGGTTGAAAACCACAGGTAGGGACAAGTAGGGTGAAATGCACAGCAGACAGTCAAATCTGATGAATCTGGTCTACTAGGTCCAGCACAAACCACCAAACATCAGTTAGCTGCAATCTTGTCGAATAGAATACACATAACAAACAAACCAAGACTTATTATTCCTCTCAGGCTAAAACGTGAATTAAAAATCAATGCTGGCTGACAATTGAAATATTAAAAACAGGCGAGAGGGAGAACTGAAGTCTTGAGGTTGTTGCCAGTGTTTTGATACTGTGACCATTAATCTAAATAAACAGTAAATAGTAGGCCTATATTATACATAACAACATTGTTACAGCTGTCATGTTAAAGCTTTAAGTTAAATTCAGATTCAGAGTTCCAAATGGACTGCTGCTGTAACATTGTTCATGAACTTTATGATGATATGGACTAAATTGGTATAATTGGTCCAAACTCCCTCACCCGACATGCCCAGACTTTTTCCTTCAACATTGATGGTTCCAACGTCACCCCCTCCACCTGCATCCACAACCTTGGAACCATCTTCGATCCCACCCTCTCTTTTGTACCACATGTCAATCACATCACCAAAAACGCATTCTTTCACCTCCGTAACATTGCATGCCTCCACCCCTCTCTGTCCACCACTGCAGCTGAAACACTCATCCATGCCCTCATCACCTCCAGACTGGACTACTGAAACAGCAATCTTTACGGACTACCAAACATACTCCAATACGTCCAGAACTCAGCTGCCTGCCTTCTCACCTCCACCTGCCGCCGTGACCTCGTCACCCCTGTCCTCTACATGCTCCACTGGCTCCCAGTCAAACACACAGGATCAACTTAAAAACACTTCTTCTCACATACAAAGCCCTTAATAACCTTAATAACCATACCTCTCCGACCTCCTCTTCCGCACACTCACACCCCCACCCGCCGCCTCAGGTCCGTCCATGCCAACACACTCAAGGCCATCAGGACTAAGCTCCAGCCCTGGGGCGACAGGGCCTTCTCAGCTGCTGCCCCCTCCCTCTGGAACGCCCTCCCTGACCACATCAACAGTCAAGCACCTTACCATCCTTCAAACAGGCCCTCAAAACTCACCTCTTGCAACTTGTTTTTTCCTGTTAACAGACTTTCCCACTTTTTCCCTCTTCATTGTCATTCATTTTTTTGATTTAACTTATATAGTATATTTAGTTTTTTAGTTTTGTTAGTTTTTCTTATCTTCTACTTTCTCTATTGTACAGTCAAATCATGTCAATATGTCAATGGTGTCCATCTAGAAAATGACCATGATTGCCACTCCCAGCTCATCCGTGGTGGATTCGGTGCTCGAGATCCCCATTTGGAGAATGCCTTAATCTCCACCTCTCCTCTAATAACTGCCCTCCAGTCCTCAGGCACCATCATGGTAGTGTGACGTCTGCAAAGCCGGCCTGTTGGGTTTCATTATGAGTGGCTTCTGAGCGGTGCTCAATTAGCATTCCTGATGCATTGTGTTTGGATCTGTGTGAGGAGGGGTAAGGTTGAGGAGGGAAATCTGTAGGAGTCGGCAAGGTGCAATTACACTGAACCCACTTGGATCACGGTGTGTAGGGAGTGAGTGTGTGTGTGAAGTGTGTGAGGGGGAAAGTTCAGGTGGGGGCATCTGACAGTGTGTTCTGCTTACTTATGAGACTGAAGAGACAATGTCATGGAAGCAGAATACTAGGCTTGGCACCGGTCACTCCACCCCTAGCACACACATACATGTGACCCCCCCCCCCCCCCCCCGTCCCCCCAACCTACCAACCCGGTCGGTTTATTGGGGGTCTAGCAGAATGTCTTGGAGAAAGTCGTGGCCACAGATGTACATCACATACTCACAGCTCGTTAGACATTTAATAACGCTCACCAATCTGCCCTGCTCCACTGTGCTATTCAGAGTGAACAGGTTAGTCAAACACAGCCAAGGACATGGCACCATAGAACATTTAATGTCACTTAATATGCTCTTAGCGACGTCCATCTCCTGGTCTCACAGGGACTGTATCACTATTGATCTGCAGGGGGAGATAAAGAAGGGAGGGGCGTTAGGGTGGGTGTACTTTGCCACCCTCTCCCTCCACACACACATCCCTCCATCCCCTCTGCTGTCACGGTTCTCGTTTTTACTGCTGTCTCATGTCATGCTTTACGGTCCCACCTCCAGGGACGCTTAATTAGCCAGACAGGTGTCCGTCACCATGAGGAGAGGCAGGGGTGGCGAGCCGAGTGCGGGAGAAGTTTCCCCCCGACACACTAGTAATTTATACACCCTCCCCCTCGTTTCTCGCCGGCCCGCTCTCTCCTCCTCCCCTCTTCCTCCCTCCCTCTCGTCCCCATCCCTCCTCCTGTCCGCCTGCAAATCCCTTATGCCCTTTATCTGCCAATCCCAAGCCTTTCATACGCTGACTTGAAGGATGATATCCCTAATGTTCATGACAAATTAATCCGCGGGGGAAAGCCAATGACAGTAAGCCGGCAGTAGGTCATCCCTTTTACTAAATCTGTCATTTCAGATTTGCAGTCGCGTTTGCGGTGCTGCATATCTGAGTGCTGTTTTTGTACAACCTAGGCTTTTTTTTTTAACAAGAAAGGCATATTTAGTGTGTGTATGAGCCTTGTTATGGGAGGGTTTGCTGTATGCTTCAGACATTTTGAAAATACTGATAATTGGCCTTGAGATATTCCTAGTCAGTCAAGTTAAATGTTTAGAGGGAAATTAAGGATTGCCTGTGGTTGAAAAACAGACAGATGTGCCTCGGTCATTCAAGGGCTTTGCTTTCGCGAAAATTTATGGGAGTAGTGGTTGGCTGCCAGAAATTGGCGGTGACTGTTGAGATGAATTCAAATACGCCACATAGATTACAACAATTACATTTTTAATTGCCCCGACTCTTACACTGAACAAAGTCAATCAACACTGTTCTGCTCATCTACCTCATGTATACTTCAATCTTACAATTACATATTGTTATTAATGCATTATCATTGCACTGAACTACATTGCACTATATTTATATTTAAATCTTAAATCTCAGACTATACTGATATTGCATTATATTTGCAATTTGCAATTTGCAGCTGTCCTCCCGGGCAATTGCACTATCCCACCCTAACCCATAGCCATATTCTGCTATACTACTATATCATTTTTATATTTCCTATTGACTTTTCTGGTTTTATTCTTTATATGTTCAGTGAGTGTTGTACTTTGAGAGCAAAGACTAACCGGAGTCAAATTCCGTGTTGGTTAAATGCAAACCTAGTTAATAAAGCTGAAATTCTGATTATGATTTTCCTATCCATTGAGCTGGTAATTGCACCATGGTCTGGCTTACTATGTTAGTTTTTTTCGATAACTTTCAGAAATGGGAAAAGTGATTCCATCTACCCAACAATGCATTACTGTACATTTCAGTATCTTCAAGCATTCCCTATTCTAGAGTGACAGGTAAGTCAAATCCCACTATAAATCCCACTGCAGTAGTAATTCTCTACTTTATTTCTCACCCTTAAAACATGTCACAGACACTCAGAAAACATGTCTATTGAGTTTAATATGCTGCTATAAAGTGCAACAGCGTAAGAATATAGACCCTACTCCTAAAAAAATTCACCATGCCACAAATCAGTTGATATGTTATTTTCAATGATAGTTAGACAGTGTTGGAAGAAAGCAACAGCACCGGCCTGCAAAGTAAAAGGCCAAACAATCATAAAACACTAGGCACAGAAGCCTCTTTATCCTTTTGGCTCCCTTTGGGGTGTAAGGCCAACAGAGGTCCAGTTATTCTGAAGCACTCTTCCATACACTAGGTCTGACAGAATGGGAGGAAAAGCAGAATTTTCAATAAATATTTCTGCAATTGTGTTTAATTAGATACTGTATGTTATGCGTGCAATAACAAAATGTAATACAGATGAACTCCTTTGGCTAAATATTGCATGGTAATGGCAACAATTAAGACATGGTCAGTGTAATGACAATTCAGCCAGTGAAACACTTCAGGATCTAATGCCTGTTTTTTGCTAACTGTCAGCACAAAGATTTTTTCCTTACCATTTTACTCTTAACCATTCAAAGTAAGATGTCTTTGACACAAAACACGTAGGTACAAGGGGTCTCGGTGTCTTTAGTCTAACTGAAGATGTTTTGCACGATGTGTAGCTCCAAAATAAAGTTCAGTTGAAGTGTGTTTGTTACCTTTTGTTTCATGGCCTGGAATATTTTTTTCGCCACTTTTAATACATGTATGATATCATCCAGCCCCTGTGTGTGGTCTCTTCTTTTTCCACACTTTGATACAAAACATCCATTATTCATAACCAAACTTGTCTGGCAAGGGAGACAAGTCACTGCTGTGAAACATAAGTTATTTGACCCCAATGCTTATTTTTATTATTTTCCCCTTTTTACCACAGTGAGCTAAATTACAATGAATGTAGCAATGATGAACCATTGGTCGCCAAACAGTCAATCAGTACACTCTCAGAAGCATTGATTCACTACAAAGATTGGGGGAAAATCAATTGTAAAATAAGTCATCAATCACATACAGAGAGTAACCAATTCTGAGCACATCTGAGATTGCTTGATTTTCACCATTAGAGCAGAAGTTAACACGTATGTGGATCGCTTTTGATCCTAGCGTCAAAATTATCACACAAGTGGTGAAGCTTGTCTTTTGACGAGGGATTCATTGATGTTCATCTGATGTTTCAGAAATGAGTTCATAACAAGTTTGAAGAGTGCATTTGGTTGAAAATGAAACAGGGTTGGGATAAGGCTGGGTAACAGAACGCTCGACCCACAACACAATCCCATAGTGCACCATCGTACAATTACTTGAGCTGTGTATGTTCTGGTATTGGTTTTTTAGCCTTGGGCCATATTTCCTATAGTAATATGACACAATTCCATAAGAAAACTGTAGTTAGGGGAAGATAAAGGGGCCTACCGGTACCGGCTTTAGCAGCTCATCTCATCCAAAGATGTGTGTGTGTGTGTGTGTGTGTTTGTTTGGGGTGGGGGGTCAGGGGTTCACACATTTTCCACCCTCATCAATATCCCAGGGCATATTTCAATTATTTCATGTCTGCTTCTGGCATAGATATCTATTGACATATTGTAATAATACTTTCATGAGATGTTCTACAGCAATTAACAAGTATATGAGTCAGAACTTTATCTTGTAAAGACTTCATATCATTATCTATGTTAGTACACACTCTCCTTGAAGAATAATTCTAAGAAGAACATTAGAACTAGGCAAGAAAGCAGAGGCAGACTTCTCATTTTGTAGCACATGCTCCAGAGAGAATGAATCATTAAAAAAACATTGTTATTCAGTCTATTTAACACTGGCTACTGTCTCATCTTGAAATAAAAATTTAAACTCCAGTATTAACGTGTGGAGAGATAGAAAAGCTGTTGTGTGTTTCTACTCAATGATTATAACTATGCTAATAAGCAATGCTCTGCATGCAACCAGGTCATGAAATACAAATACATTTCTTAAATTTCTACACAAATAAAACACCACCAAGAATTTATTTTCAAGATTTCAGGCTTTCAAGATTGATCTGGAAGAAGAGCCGCTTTACCCCAGAATACTGTTAGGAATTGTATCTCCTACACATACACATACTGTACATACACACACACACACACACACAATAACAACCAGGGATAAAAATAAATAAGGAAATCAATAAAAATGCACTTTGGCTGACAGTTCTCAGTGCCAATAAACAGTGTCCATGGTCCTCGTCCAACCGGCAGCATTTTGTTGTCGGGCGGTGGGTTTTGATTGACAAATAATGGCCCCGTGGATGCACTGCCACCCCTGGCGGCAACGAGGTAACGGACAGCCGTCTCGCTGGCGTGGGGCAGCAGGGAGTAATTAGGGCCTGACCCCTGAGGTAAGCCCCGACAGAGAGAGTTTGTTAGAGCAAACGAAGGAGTGCAGAGGAGGGAGAGGGGGAGGGAGGAGGGGAGAGACAGAGAGGTAGAGAGAGAGAGAGAACAAGAGCGAGAGGACGAGGAAGAGACAGAAAGAGAGCAAAAAGGAGAGAAGGATAGGTAGAAAGAATGACAGGTCAGACTAAGAGAGATGGAAAGGAAAGACAGAGGTGGGCGAGACAGAAAGAAAGAAAGCAAGCAAGCAAAAGAGAGACAGACTGCTGCTAACTGGAGAGTAGGCCTTGGGAGTACAACTTAAACAAAGGGAGAGAGGTACCGAGGGAGGGGTGGCTAGATAGGGAGGATAGGGGGGCAGTGAGACCTCAACTGGCGTCTGAAGCGGGGGTTCCCAGATGCAACATGCTGAAATGTCTGTGCTGGGACACACAGTTCCCCGTGTCTTTTCCATTATGACATCTGATACTTTGAAACAAACAGCCAACGAGGGAAGCCCACCTTCTGTCCACCGTCCCCTGCCTGTGGGTGAGTCAGTGGGGAGGACTAATCTAATCATCAGTGTGACCACGGCCACGACAACATCGACACCATTTCTCATCATTCGTATTCATGAACTCATCTTTATGCATGGACCTTTCAGGACTTCGTTTTCTTTCTTCTTTTTTTTTTGGGGGGGGGGGGGTGACAGTGGTCTGGAATCGTTGTAAATGAGTCCAGGGGTGAAATAAAATGCAGGGTTATTTCAGTTCTGTTAATTTTCATTGTAAGCTTTTGAAAGTATCCAAGGATGCAGATAAAAGTGTTTATGAATTATTTAATTTAATTTTGATCCTTTCAATCTGAAAAAAATCATTATTACAATGCTAGAGTTCTAGAGTTTATTCTTGACAATATTTCACATCATAATATGTCATGTTGTGGATATAATAGTAATAAGTAAAATGTCATAATAGGCCTACTGTAGATCATGATCAGGTTCTGATTATGAAATATTGATGAATTGCTAAATATACAGTAATATGATACACAAAAGAGGGTTTGAGTATACATTTGCTTTGAACACTGCTCCCTCTCACCTGGATAAGAAAAACACCAATGTGCAAATGCTATTCATCGACTAACTATACTTTTAACACCATAGTTCCATCCAGACTCATCAGGAAACTTAAAGACCTAAACATCAGTTCCTCTATATGTGGAGTTGGAACCTAAACTTCCTGACAGGCCACAGTCAGTATGGCTGGGTAACACCATCTCTGGAATTAACATCAGCGAGGATCTGATCTGGTCACACCATATAGGTATGGTCACCAAGACAACAAGACAGCGGCTCTTCTTTCTTCGGCAACTGTGGAGGTTTGGTATGGACAGTGAGATACAGTACTGACCAACTTTTACCGCTGTACCATTGAGAGTATCCTGACTAGCAACATCACAGCATGGTATGGTAACAGCACCGCCCATGACCGCAAAGCTTTCAAGGACTGGTCAGGTCAGTGAAGCGCATTACAGGGACTGAGTTCCCAACTATCAAGCACCTTTACAGCCAGCGCTGCAGGAGAAAGACCAAGCGGATCTCTCTGACCCCAGTCATCCCAGCCACAGTCTCTTCACCCATCTGCTATCTGGTAGAAGGTACAAGAGTATTCTGGCCTGTACCAGCAGATTCAGAGACAGTTTCTATCCACTTAAAACAAATGTGTTGTCCCTATCTGGACAGAGATGTGTTAAAAACAACCCAAGTTCTGTGGTTTTCAACACATTTGTTTTAAGAGTGCACAAACCATCAGGATGCTGAAGTGTCACTTCACTCCCTCATAATGTGTTCAGCTGACACCTCTTCAGTATTGTTTTGCACTTGCCACTTTATTTCATTTTTATTTAATTTTTCATCAAAATAATTTTCATTACTGATAAATGTCTATTTATGAGTACATGATAATAAAACTTGAACTTGAACTTTTTTAACAAAACTGAAACAAATAATTTGGCCCATTTCTTTCAAGCTATTCTGGTCCTAATGCTCTAATTATGCCCATCCCCCACCCCTATCGTCCTATACCCCTTTTTGCCTCTTCTTTTCCACTGTCTCTTGACAGTCTCTGGCATGGACATCCATGGCTGATTGTGTTTGAGGTATTAGTTCCAGGTAGCACGGACCCACATGGACGTCCCAAGATGGAGGTTGGGGGGATCAAAGCCGAAGTGCTGAGTGACTGAACGCGGGGATCTGGGGGCTTAGGCGCTCATTAGCGGTGTTATTAAGCAATCCTGGGAATTAGCTTTTAGGGAATTAGCTTTTGAGCTCTTACAGAACCCAGCAAAAGGTTTAGCTACAGTCCGCTCTTGAGAGAGAGAGAAAGACAGGGAGAGAGAGAGAGAAAGAGAGAGTGAGAGAGAGAGAAAGAGAGAGAGAGAGCACGGTGAGCAGATTTAGAAGAAAAGGGAAAAAGCCTCTTAAGTTGAGTGCGCTATCGGTGCCGCATATCGTGTTGGGTGCGAAAGCTTTACCTCTACACCATGTATATCAAAGGTTTCTTTCTGCCTGATAGATTTTCAGCACATTGGTGTCTCTCTTATGCATTGAGTACACACCCCTTCCCCCTCACACATGATTAAATAAACAAATGCAGGTTATTGGTTTTTGTCAGCCCGTTTGTCACCCTTGCTTTTGTCAGCCAAAGAAATCAAAGATATCCATTAGACCTTTGCCTGACAAAGTGGTTATAGGTCAACACAATTTTTGTTGATCAATTAAGCAAATGCACAAGGCAGCATGGAAGGCACTAGGGTTACGCAAGGGTTAGGGTTAGGTGCCTTGAAGTCGACAGTCGCAGTGCTGCCTTGAAGTCGATGGTGGGGGCTTAAAACACAATCGAGCTAATCAAACAGTCATTGGATTGTGCATGTAACATAGGTCAAGTCAAGTCAAGTCAGTTTTATTTGTATAGCGCATTTAACGTGCACAGAGTGCAACCCAAAGCGCTCCACATATAGGCTAAGACATTGTCATTGACACACAGACTAATAAAGACAATAGCGGACGGAGCGGCGTAGTCGCCAGCGTACCCGTGACACCAAGACAGACAACAAACAAATGAATGAATAAAATTAATAAAAATAAAAATTAAAAATAAAATTAGTCCAAATTTCCAACCGGCTGAAAATGTCCAAGGGCAATGATGACTCGCATGAAACTGCGCACAGCTGTGTCTCCACAACCGATGCATGCAACGCCAACAAAGTTCTTTACACTCACTGGCAGTCTGGAGATAACGTGAACGTTAGGCCTTGTTATGGTCTGGTCAAAGCAATGCATATTCATCATTTAAACCCAAAGTTTAGACAGGTATGAGCTAGTCAATTTCAGCTCTAGCTATACACTCTGAAAAGGACAGATATAGACAAATAGGGAAAGATGAGAAGGTTAACTGATCTCTATTACTAACAGGGGACAAAGTGACTTGGACCTGAACTAATAATCACTGGAAAGGCAAAGACCAGAGTGTATTCATATGATACCATACACTACATTATAGCCTTTACAGTAACCTGTACCTGATGATTAACACTGGATTAATGATATGATTGCTCTATTCCAGTGGCGTAGGTTTGCATGGTGACCATGGTGACTTGTCCCCACCAATTTTGGGATGACAAAATTGTCCCTACCAATATTTTAGCGAACTCATTCCTATCATGTTTGTTGTGAAGACATAGCCTATTCATTTTGATATTCTCATAAAGTGTACATCTCTAGGACAACCAGTTAAGACATGCTATAGGCTACTATCATTTGAGTGTCTGAAAATGAAGGGGATTTATCTGAAGCTCACATGAAAGTGTCAAAGCATATGGATACATGTCGTGTTCGTGGCAGACTCAGAGAAGGCAAGCACCAAAGTGACAGAGGTGGCCCCAAAATTTAGCCAATAAATAGGAATAGCTCTTCAAACTGCTTTTCACTTTTCCTAGCGAATGTTTACAATCTCAAAATGCACCAACAGCATGTTACATTCAAGGACGATTTTTGGGTCCTCTCAATCTCCACTATGCAGCACATCTACTTCAACGTTATGCTACTCCATTTAATTGGGAACGCATCTTGAGCATGCACGAATGGAAGATACATTGGCAGGTTCCAGCTGGTTTGTCATAGTTGATTATCTCCTTTTAAAAATAAGACATGAAGGCAACAAAGACTAGGCTAAAGAAAATTGCGGAGTTATCCGGTTCCTGCTCCTGACCATGTATAAACTGTGAGTGGGCACTTTAACATAGGCTGCACTCACTCACTGTGATTTCGAAAATGGACAAGAATATAAAGAGTGGTCTTTGCGTCTTTGTAGTGTAATTGGTGAGTCTTGAAGTCTTCAATAATTAAATTCCCTTGTGTTCACAGTCAAATGTGACAGATTGACAATTCTTTTCTCTCAAAAATATTGTTAACTTATTCTGACTACCATGAGGCTCCTTGACGTTGTTAACACAGGGCATCTGAACACACAAAACAAATGTTGATCATTTTTATAACAATTTGAGTGTTTTATTTCATTTAGAACACCCAAGTGTATTTCCGGTCAAAAATGACCGGCCATTTGAAATGAATGGGTGAGAAAATGGTCAGTGTATAAAATTGAGTCCAGGCACATACTTATTGATCAGATGGACTGCATGATGGTGCTTCTGTACATTAAAACACACACAAACACACCCTCACTCCCCCTTTTTGCTTCTATGCCAGCCCCCGCTGGAACCTTTCCCCAATAGAATTTTCCCCTTTCTGACTTGCATGAGCTCAGGTCAGTGAGGCCTGCAGGCCATAAATAGCAAATGGAAGTGCAAAACTGTTTATATTCAATAGAATACAAAGGTCTCAACATTATGATAAGGATCACAACATTATGATAATACATAATGTATGTGTGTTACTATGGATTTATAACAAGTTATAATCCAGCGGTCTTTTTTGACCGGGAACACAAAATTAGTAAACATAAAACTAACACAACAGGAGGGTTAAAATAAGCATTTACAAGAAGCACATGCTATGTCGACTGAAACACATTCCACTTAAAGAGCTGGCTACCAGGCTCATAATTCACTTTTAATTGCAAACAGTAAATGTCTAGCTAGCATCATGTCATTACATGCTTCCATATCCAAAGCAATGAAGGCTTGTTCATACCAACTTAATATTATTCATATCATTGTTAATGTGCTATAAATATGACACAGACAAACAATGCTAGAATTTGTGGATTTACCATAGGCTATGGAGCTGGCGAAAGGTCATTATAAGAACGTTCTTAAAGTGACAGTGCACCTTTTAATTAGTTAAAGAGCATCAAATTGGTAGTATTTTTTAAGAAAGGGGAGGGGGGGGGGGGGGGGGGGGGTTACGCCCTTGCTCTATCGTCATGTGTGCTTGATACAGACAGTGTCATGAATATGTCAGGTATTACATTTGGCCCAACAGCGTGCAGCCTCTTCCTGCATCTCATTAAAGCCAATTAGGGCCTGGATATAAACACTTACACAGACTGTGCCTCTGTGTCACCACTCACTGAGATAAATGATGTCCCAGTGGGTTATTTATTACCTGAGCACAATATCTGTGCCACATCCTCCACTGTTGTGGATGTAAAGCGGGATGGAGATAATCACACAGAAGGTGGTGGCATGAGATTTCAGTGTCATGATGGAAAGGTGCATTTCATCATCATTTTGTAAACTGTAAACTGTAAACTCACACAGAAACAAATAAGCAGTCTTGAATTAGGACACATTTCATATTTTTAAACTGCTAAGAAAGGTACCTACAATCTGACTGTTCAAGGCTCTGCAATCAGAATGTGGAGCTGCAATCAGAAAACATTTCTGCTGCAACCACCAACTGTCCTCCAATCAGAAGTTATTTGCAATGAGTCATTTGCATGTTCTTGAATATATATATATATATATATATATATATATATATATATATATATATATATATATATATATATATATATATATATATATATTACAGCAAGTGCCTATTGAGGGAGAGGGGAAGGGATTTGATTTACCCAGAATCAAGAACAAACCATTATCATAGTCTTTCACATTTCTAGTAGTTTGTTTTTGATACTGGGCAGGTTGTGCTCATCAAACCAATGTGTAATATTAAATGAGATATCCTTAATGTAAGCTGTAATTCATAGTTTAAATTGAAGTTTAACTCGCAGGTATCGAAAGATCCTTTAAAACCATATTACTCATTTAAACATTCCATTTTGTAGGCACAATCCTCCCAGATGCCCTGGTCAAATGGTAAAAGTTTGCCATCATAATTATGCTATTGACAAAGCAAAATAACTCACAAGTTAATGTCAAACCCCTACTTTCAGTCTGATTAATAAACAAACAAATACACAGTGCGTGCATTAACAAGGTCCAGCGATGTCTTATGTGAACAAAAGCCATTAAAAAGCCCTGCTCAAAGTCTCATAAAGAGTGTTATTGAAATTTTAAATTGTTTGCCAGACACATAAATCAAAACTACAATTTCCACAAACACTTAACTTTTCATCAGCAAACAATACAAAAAACAGCCAGTCCACAATCATTTGCATATTTATGGTCGTTATTATTGTAATTGCCATCATTTGGCATTCATTCAAACTGCCCTAAATGGACTTTAAAGTAAAGCTCACCCAATGCCTTGCATCAGTGGCCCCCACCCCCATATTCTGCTTGTTCTGGTTGCATGTATACTGACCCCTTCACTGGCATGGAATAAAAATGATCAAGCCGCTGCTGAAAATGCCGTTAACTTTTTTCATAACCCGGCAACAAATTATACTCTTTCTTTACGATGTGTGTGGGAAGAGGTCGAGATGCATGTGATATGCAGTTCTTTTCCTCCATCCATCTTCATTTCATTCCTCACTTCCTTTCTTTCGTTTGTTCGTTCTCTCTCTAACCTTACATCAGCCCTTGCCTTACTCCTCCTTCCTTTCTGAGCAGGGTGTGGAATGAGCTGAGAGAGAACTCCCCATGGCATCTGATATTTAATTGTTAATGCTGAGCATAAGATTATGTTCTACATGCTCCATGTCTGCCTGGCTTTCGCCTTGTTAACACGATTCCCATGGTGCATTCTGATACACAGAGAGGTAATTCAGTATTACAGTCAGGGTCAGACAATTTTTTCGTGGGCCTCCTTGGACACGAACTGAAACACAAAAGGCCTTGTCGGAGGCTATGAACAGTCAACATAATTCTGAGCCCTTACTATAAGTTTGAAATCACACTCAAGCTAAAAATCACCCATGACATGTACAGTATAGTATACATTTGTTCAGCTCCACAGTTGGATTATGCCTCTGAAAAGGAAACAAAGACAATATTTTGGATTAAATTAAAAAGTAATTTATTTATTCTAAAAGGGCTTTGTTTTAAACAACTATGCAAATGTAAATGCAGGGTTAAAATATTATTTAACTTATTCAGTTGTGGTCTAAGAGTGTGAAAGGAAACTCAATTCAGTGAATGAATTGAGCACCGGCTTAGAAAGTAAGACCAATTAACTCCAGGTTCCTATACATAAACAGTTTTTAAAGGTGAAATACATCACAAGAACATCAATGTGGACAAATGGCCAACACTTTCTATGCAGATCTTTCTTTGTAAAAAATGGTAAAAAATAAAAAATGTGTCACATATATGTACCATCATGCCTAGCAAAACATGCAGTGGAATCAGTTGTAAGTGTAAGTGAGTGCATTCATTTGTGTGTTGTGTGTAGATATGTGGGTCAGTATATTATTTCTTTGCTATAAGAGGCAATTATAAAGTTCATGGATGATCAAAATCAAACTGTATATTTAAACTGGAAAATACAATACAGACATTCACATGTATAAAATAAAGAAAAGTCAGATGCCCAAATGATTCACCTATTTAGTTCTCAATATTATTCAATTATATAGCTTTTGTAATTTATAACAGAAGCAAAATGTGACATTTTATCTTTGTTAAAAGACTCCATACAGTATTGTTTGGAATTAAATATTAGAACCAAACACTGCCACACACCAGGGGCGCAGGAGGCACGGGGGACGTGGGGGATATGTCCCCCTCAGTGCTGAAAAGACAGCCGTAGTCCCCCTCACTTTTGATAAGGGAAAAAAAGCCTTATAGGTACACTAAATAAATAATAACCTATAGGGTTTGCGCTAACTATGTAAAACAACATCACATCACTAACCACAGCCATCTACAGTACTGTAAGACTGCACAATCTCATATTCACTCTGTTGGATATCTGAAGCCAGTTTGTCTACTAACAACTGGAGCGGCATACTGGTAGGCTATCAAAAGCATAACATTTTCGGTTTGGTTTGGGATTTAATTTACTTTTTGACGGTTTGATTAAATTGCTAAATGTTGGGACTGATGGGCACTGAAATCTGGGAGATATTTGATGGTTTACTGTTATGTTTCATGCAGTTGAAAAAGTGTCGGAATTTCCACTGCTGTTTATTGTGAGACAAGGCAAGCCATTCATTGAATAGAGGTTGTGCTGTAATAGAAACCTTTTTGCGCAGCCAAGTAGCCTAAATTGAGTTATTGTTTAATTATGCATGATTTAGTAGGCCACATTTTATTAAATTCGTAGGCTGGAATGCCTTGAGTCACGCAACAATTGTGTTTAAATGTAGTAGGCTTCAGCCTCTGTCAATTAGCTCGAAAGGGGCGGCAAGACAATGAGCTTGAGAACGTGTGTTGGAGACCCATGGTAGGAAAACGACTTTATTAATCCAACCAACAATATAATAAAATATTAAGAAGAGGTGTTATTTCATTGACTTAAATCGAAGCCATGTCTTCTAGTGCTGGTGGACTGATGGCAATTGTTGGTATGGTATAGGCAAATATGGGAACCTGCCTTTATTTGTCCGGCTATAAATAGAATCAATCCCGGGCATAATTTGAGGATTTATGGTAGCCTAGTCTCCTGCTCAACATGGCATTAGCTGTTATGTTTATTGATAACAATCTCAACTAGCCTACTGATCAACTCGTTTTCACTAGCCTAACTATAAAATACAAGTCTATACCCAACGTTTTTGTTCTAAGACATTAATTTCAAAAATAATTTCAAGACACAAATTGGACACTTTAGTTACCTTGGTGCATAAATCCCAGAGAGTAGGGGTATAAACAAGCTGAGAATTTAGTGGTGTCACGTCTGGCTGTCACAGACGTGGGGAGCTCTTTGAAGCTTGGGATAATGTGGTACAGTTACTACAGTAACAGTATGTTATTTTACTTCTTATGTAATATATTTTTTTTTATTTTATAAATGCTTTGTTTAAATGCTGTTGGAACAAATAGTAGTTGATTATAAAGGCAACTTTCTGTTGCAATGTTCTGTTTGTTTTGGACTGGTAACTTGTTAAGCCAACATGTTCTAACATTGCATAAATATTAACTGCAGACACATAGTGGGAGAGGATTTGTTTTATAGGGGATTGATTTGGTTTATACCAGACAATTTAGGTACTGTAGGCCTAACTAGGCTATTTGATCATGTAGTCTATGTTTGGATCATAGGCATGATGATTCATTCATGGCTTCATAAAATATCAACATCATGTTGCTTTTAGAGTATTCTACCATTGGCCCAAGTAGTGTGAAATAAATCTAAAAAAATTAATTAAAGTAGAATTGCACATAGCAAGAAGCTGG
The DNA here is from genome assembly GCF_018492685.1 of Alosa sapidissima. Lineage (NCBI taxonomy): Eukaryota > Metazoa > Chordata > Actinopteri > Clupeiformes > Clupeidae > Alosa > Alosa sapidissima. Next base: position 2,144,178 of record NC_055979.1, on the reverse strand, counting down.
TCTGAGGGCAGATCTGGCGTTGTGCTCATCTCACAGTTTTGACCATTTTTATCAAAAAATATTTTGAAAACAATCAATGGTATTATCTTAATATTCTGGCATGTTTAAAATATGATGATCGAAAGTGGGCCAGAGGTGGCGATCCGATATCTGATCTCACTATAGGTTTGTGTTCACAATTTGGTCCCCCTCACTTTTAAAATATCTCCTGCGCCCCTGCCACACACAAATCTGCCACAAGAGCAAAGAGAGGAAGTAAGCACACACATGCACAAAGAATAAGGCTTTTGACACATTTTTAAATGCTTTAAAGGCGACCATCTTTTAAAGATGTCCAATTTTCCCTCCATATGTTACACGTCTCTTAAAAAGGTTACTTTAATGTTCTTCTTTAAACACATCAGAGAGGTGATTGATCTGCAAGCTATTAAGTTAATAAAGTTATGTCCACTAAAAAAATAAAGGCTGTGTGAGACCATCCAAGCTCCGTCTTCTAGTGTAGCATTAAGCTAAGTGCTCAGCTAAATTACATTTGAAAGCCTACACTGCTGAAAATTGCATTCATCCTGGTACTGCATTTAATTCTTCTCTAGAAATCTGACCCTACATGTTAATATTTAGAAGACTACATGAAAGCTCAGCCTACCTGTGGCAGCGGTATGTTTCCAAGGTCAAAAATCACACCAGTTTGACCTTCAGAGTGGCCTACACAAATTCCAGTCACTGTTCCTTGTACTGAAAGTGCATCTGAAACGAAAACATTTGCAGAGCGTATGCTGCAACAACCAGCTTTCAGTATCAATGGAATAGACTACTACATAGACTTTCAAAAATAGGTCTTTACTTCTCCTTTTTCAGCCTGCTTCAGCTATGCTTTCTGTGTAGCCTAGCTGTACTGTAAGCTGTCATCAGGAACATTCACTACATTGTGCACTATAGTAAATAGGCTAGTAAATTACGACCATATAGTCATTCGAGCACCAGTAGTTTGGAGCACCAGTGAATGAATGTTCTGAACACAGGATAAGACTCTTTTCCATCAACAGGAAAAAACAAAACAAAATGCAGCTCCAAGGGAGGCAAATGAGATGGGGGGACCCTTTGAGATAAACGAGAGGACAGTTTAGCACATGGTACAGTGTTCAGTTCAATAAATATATAAAGCAAATGTGTTTGCTATGCTGTTTCCAATGGGGGGCAACAGGCAGAGGCCTAATTGGTTTCCAGCATACTCTCATTCTCCACAGGCACAACTAAAAAAGGTTTAATTTACTGCAATCCTAACTAAATTACCTGATGGAAGACATATTGAGAATGTGGAACATTTCTTTAAAACCCTTCCCTTCAAAACTAAATATTCAATGCATACTTAATAAAAGGAGGCGGTTTCTCTCTGCCATAATGCATCCTTGAGGTTTGTTTTATTAGGCCTACAAAAATAAATGTCTGATGATGAGCAACTCTACATGAAGAGCAAGCCTTGGATACAACAAAAGAGAAAAAAAAAAAACACTGCAAGGCATCACTGGCAAAATACAATCATGTCCTTAAACACCACGCTCTCCTGTTTGTTTTCTTGTGGGTGCGTGATCCAGGAAACTCACTGAAAATCAAAGAATGGTCACACTCCAAAAATCTTTCTTTCTTGCTAGTTTATTATGACCGCCACGCAGCGAAGGGGCGGTCATATAGGTTTAGTCAGTTTTTTTTTTTTTTTTTCCTTTTTCGCATGTCCAAATTTCTGTCAAGGATTCCCAGGACACTGTAAGACCGGGGTACACGAAACTTGGTGGGCATGTAACCCCACAAGAATAGCATGGAACCATCGTTTTTCGTTTTTGATCTGTAGCCCCCCCCCCCCCCCCCCTCCTCTGGACTGGACCCCCCCAAAAGAAGGGTAGGGCAGACACAGTTTTCTGAATATCTCGAGAACCGTAGGGCCTAGGATGACCAATTTTTACCGTTTACCGTATGTTTGCCTCCAGGGGTCATCATAACCCATTCCATGTCCACACATGTGCATAAACAGATACACACGCACACACATACATTCACAGTAATCATACGTATGACACATACTCACACAGTAGACATATGTATGCATGCATGCACATGCACAAACACAGGCACATACGCAGGCACACACACAAGCACGCACGCACACACGCACACACACACACACACACACACACACACACACACACACACACAAACATAAACATGTACACGCACACATGCACACAACACAAGAATTTCTCAGAATTATGAACAGGGAAGATGGGGGTGGGGTTGTATAAAATGTATATTACATGTGAAATCTATGAACTAATCATGTTTTGGTGCTTGTTGTCTAGCAGATACCAGTGTGAATTGAGTGTGGATAATGCAATTTAGTGAGACAGTTAGAATCATATAGGCCTTTCAGCGTGATTTATTTTTGTGGAAAAAATGTGCTGGACTGGGCAGCGGTCATATTTCTGCGGTACATCTAGTTCAATAAAGCACCGGAGCTTTGCTGATTCGGAAGCATCTTTCATGTTGAGGTTGCAACACTTCATGATTTAGTTTTAGTTAGTTCCCAGCATGCATTAAAAGTCAGTTGCCACGTTTATTATTGTGTTGATTTTAAACAATATGGTTGAAACAGTTTAGCGTTCTCTTTCTGGTCTCTTCCACAGACAGACGGAGCTCTCTTTAAAGGAGCCACAGCACAATTTTACAGCACTAGGCTACATCCCGATCCCGCAGTGTTTTCAAAAGTAAAGTTCAAACCGCCCGGTCTTGCGAGATTTGCGTTGGGTCCCATGGGACCCGGCGGGACCCAATCCCAATGCAGCCCTTTACCACCCCTCTGGGCAACAGTTTTAGTCTGAGGGCCACAGTTACTTTGGCAAAGTAAGCGGAGGGCCACACTTTAGACAATTGCAATTAAACATAGTTACATGATTAAATGGTACAAATTAATTCAATGCAAATTATGTATAAGGATACTCTACAGTTACTTTGACTTTGCCAGCCTATTTCAAGGCCTGATATTTATTTTGCTAGGCCAGTCTGACCTGCTACTCTAAGGTTACAATATCTGGATTTACTTTCAAGAATTAATTTCCTACACTACCTAATATTGTTCAACTGTCATTTCAGCTGTAGCTATATTCAAGACAGAAAACTATTAACAAAACTGCAAATGTATGTGTGCAGGTTACATTAACATACAGACTTCAAGCAATCTGGCTTGGAATTATCTAATTTAATTGAGGCTACCAGAGGGAGACCTTCATCACTGAATAAAAAAAATATTGTAGCGTTGCTCGGACATGCTGACAGGGAAATGTGTTACTGTTATGCTTACCTTCATGCAGTGCATTATGGGAGAAATGAATGGCTAAGATACTGGGTAAGCTTCCTAATGTTATGTGTTAATCACCGGTGAGTGACTTGTAATGTATGTGTGTAAACTAGCCGGCTGTTGTGTTGTCGGGATGAAAGGGTTTATGTTACGGGATGCCACCCAGGTTGTGTTGTATAGCCACTGGGTATAAGCTGACCCATTCCAAGTTGTATGTATTGTTCTCTGTAAATGCTGGTAATAAACTGCCAAGAAAGCAAGTATTCTTTGCCTCGTCACAATATTCTGCTTATTTCTGTTACATATTTTATGTAGTCATTCTATTTTACATATTTTGTTTAAATCGTTTAAAAAAATTGAACACAAGTACAGATCAACTTCATCACACGTATGTTTGCTTGAAAAATATAAAGGACAACATGCAGTGTTTCCAACGTTTATTTCAGCATGGCGGCCCCCCATGGTTTAATTAGTACCACTACTGTATTAGAATCAGGGCAGACGCACATTTGCTTTTTAAATAATCCTGCGACGTATCCTCCCCTGCTGGCTGCCGCTTACATTGCAATTTAACAATAAGTAGCCTAAACTAGTCAGAGGTTAATTATGGCCCGTCCAGTTTCAGTTCACATATTATATATTGTATTGATGTAGCCTATTTAAAGCATTAACTTTCTTCTCAGTGTTTCCTCTTCATTTAGCGGTGCCGTAGGCCTACTGCTTCAGAATTATGGGAGACGCAAAATATTGTCCGGAAGCATAGTAGGCCAAATGCCCTCCGCTGGCTGCTGAAAATTGCAGTTTATGAATAAACAGCAATGCTAATCCGAGGTACCCGTCTAGTTTTATTCCATAAATATATTGTTTTTATAGACGTTAGTGGCATGCGCTATCAAGAGCTTCCATGTGCTACGCATGTTTGTCAACATCGCAAAAACTACAATTTTCACACAACTTGGTGAAAAGTTTTAGCACAGGCCAAGGAAAACCCATTAATTTCTGAAGCCGATCGTATAAAGTATTTCCCATATCGCTCGCAACAACAGCAAAAATGAAACTGGAGAGAGGATGTCTCCGCAAAGACACCGCTGTTACATTAGATGTGTTACATTAGATGTGCACTCAATCGCGAATCGACGAGCATCCTTTGCGCATGCCTCCGCATGTTAGGGTACTTGCCCTAATGATGACAAGGTGAATTTCTCCTTGAGAGTGGGATCGCACTGCATGTCCTCCGGAGACGCTTGGTCGCTGTCAAAGGAAAAGGGGGCGGACACCAGCTCCATCTCTTTTTCAATCTTTCCGAAATCAGAGAAACGCCTGTTGAATTCAGTGTGCAGATCCTCGAGTGCAGTGGTGTATTTGATAGTGAATCGGGATGGCACATCCTTCATTGTGGCGAGAGTTGGGAAATGTGTAAAGCTCTTGTTTGTCATCTGTCTGGAAAACAGGATCAGCTTTGCTCTGAATGCTCGCATGTAGGGTTCAGTTCGTGCATGAACACATCCTTCCTCTGCAGCTTCCGATTGAGGTCATTCAAATAGCCCGTTAAATCCACAGCAAAGGCAAAGTCAAGCATCCAATCGGAATCTTCAAGTTCTGGAAAGTCACCAGCCTTCCCGACATTCTCCAGAAACACCCTGACCTCTCAGGTCCCACTCACAGCGTAGTACTGTGCCCAGGCTCAGCCAGCGGACGTTTGAGTGGTATGGGACATCAGTGTGTTCTGCCTCACTCTCCTCCAACAACTGGATAAACTGGCGGTGGTTAAGCGCCTGGGCCCTGATGAAATTGACAAGTTTCACCACAGTTTTGGTGACGTGATCAAGCTTTACCACCGACTTAGACAAGGCCTCCTGATAAATGATACAGTGCAAGAAAATGAGAGTTGAGTTGGGGTCATCCTCTCTCACCCTGTCCTGTATCCTACGCAATAGCCCAGTGTTCTTCCCGGTGCCTGCTAATATTATATTCTTAAAAGACAGTGAAGCTCTCCTAACATATCAGACAAATTACTTTTGATCCGACATTTGTGACAAAATATTTTGACGTCCATTCTTTATTGAATGCTCGACATTCAGAGTCCACTTTTCCCTTTTTTACTGCACTCATTTTGAGAAATTGTTTATGCCGCCGGCTGTTTAAAATTTGTTATTTTGAGTGATTAAAGTTGCAAATTGTAATTTCACACAGCGACACAGCGGCCGGATTAAAGCACTATGCGGGCCGAATTTGGCCCGCAACCCGTATATTGCCCATGTATGGTCTAAAGACATATTTATGCCTCGTCTCCAGTCATTTAGAAACAATGGATTTGGCGTGACAGCGTGAGATTGATGCTGAAAACATGAGTTGGCAACCCTGCAAAGAGAGTGGCAGATTCCAGCTGGCTTGTCATTGTGTATCACCTTTTAATATAAGAAACTTTTAAAAGGAAATCATGAAGACAACAAAGAAGAGGCTACAGGAGGTTGCGACTTGCGAGGTTATCCGGTTCCCACTACTCTGTGAAGATGATAACACTAGCCTGTCAAAACGCCAGTCAACACTCAAATTAACATAAATAGCAAAAATGAGCCCAGCAGGGGAGTCAGTAGCCTAGGCCTTTTTCTCTTTGATATCTTTGAATGAACATTAAGCCAACAACAGTATACTGTAGCACAATCATTGAGTCACAAGAAACACAACCACTGTGTGATTTTTGGTTAGGCTCCTGTCCTATCCTTTGACACTGACGACATCACTAACCAGAACTACCAAGGAACGACACAAGTGTGACTGCTCAGGGGCTGTAGGCCTAGTTCCAATTGCCAAACTTTTTGCGATTGAGAATTCAAACTATCCTTTCTAGAAAAACCAAATCCAAGAACCACAGTTCTAACTACAAAGGTTGCGACAGAAGTTAGGCAACTACGCTTTCTAGACACGCACCCCAGGTCAGTCGATGACGTCATCACTGCTCCACCACGCTCACAGTGATGCTGGTTAAGGGCAGCTGGCAAGGAGAGCAGCAACTTGGTGGACAGCTTCTGGTAAGCAGCAGGTCTTTTTAATAAGCCCTGAGTGATCTCTCTGACAAGCTGCTGGTAGCTTTCATATCAGCTGTTCTTCAGGATGGCAATGTTAAGGTGTGTTTCACACCCCGCTGGGGTTCAACAATGCAAGAAGAACGCTCCATTGACTTGAATGGGATATCCCAAAGTTCTACCGGTCATTATTTTCATCTAAGGACCTCTAAATAATGACCGCTGTCAATGGCAACGGATTTTCATTCAAAAGTGAAGGCACACGTTGATCAGCTGTGTTCTAAAAAAACGTTTGATTCAAGTTTAGCATGTGTTGTGAACTATTTGTTTATCAGCAAAAGCCACAATGAAACGGTAACAAACTAGATGTACCACAGAGCGGTACAAAATATGACCGCTGCCCAGTCCAGCACATTTTTTCCAGAAAAATAAGTCACGCTTGTCAAATTGTGTTCATTTCCTACTTTGTTCCTTTTTTGTGTGTTTGTAATTGAGTGTCTGCAGAGTGTGTGGTTGTGTTTGTGTATGTGTTTTGTGTGTGTTTTTTTGTGTGTGAGTGTGTTTGTGTATGTAGGTGTGTTTGTATGTGTGGGTACATGTGTGTGTGTGTGTGTGTGTGTGTGTATGTGTGTTTAAATGTTTGTGTGCATGTTTGTGCGTGTCATGTGTGTGCATGTATGTCTACTAATTATGTTAATCTACTAAACCCCTCTTCTACTGCACTTTTTACCCCCCCCATTAATGCACAAATAGGCTGACACCAGACATAATTTCACTGCATTTCTTACTTCCAGTAACTATATGCATGTGACAATAAACTTCCTTGTATCCTTGTATCCTTGTATCCTTGTATGTGTGTGTGCATGTGTAGTGTGTGTGTGTTTTTGTGTGTGTGACTTTATGTATGTGTGTATAAGTAAAGCAAATCAGGGAACCACCTACTCTTTGCGATAAGTGCCATGGGATCTTTAACAACCATGGTAAGTCAGGACCTCAATTTAACATTCATGCAAAGGAAAACATCTCCTGCAGTACAGTGTCCTTGTCACTGCAAAAGGACATTGGGATTGATATTTGTTTGGTGGCTTTTGGCCACAGGGAAGAGTGCCACCTACTGGCCAGCCACCAACACCGCTTCCAGAAGGAACCTACTCTTCCAAGGAGGTTTCTTATTAGCCTGACGTAGTCATACTCAATTCCAGGGATGGGTCAGATTACTTTGAAATGTAATCCATTACTGACTACAAATGACATGGCAATTTTTGTAATCAGTAACGTAATCAGTTGGATTACCAAAAACATGTAACGTAATCTGATTACTTTAGGATTACTTCAATAAATATGTCCATTAAGTAAAAGACACCACCAAAGAATTGATGAAAGAATTCTCATTCTATTTTTTTCCACTCTTCTCCAAACATGCACAACTCAGCTTAACCTTTATAAGGGCACAGCTGGACAAAGAATTTAGCTTTCGCTGGATTTTTGTGACCCAGGGACATGGCCTGAGATTTGCATTAAACCCAAATGACACCATGTCCATTTCAATTGTGGGGGTGAGAAAATTATTATTTTGGGATGTTTTTCAACCAGGGGGACCTGGTGATTTTCTCAAAGTAAACGGTAACACTAAAACAAGAGGCTACATTAAGATTAGGAGGAAAATATCAGGCAGTGTGCCAAGAGACCTGCCCCAATAGTATGTAAGTTAGTAAGTAAGTATATCTTTTGATCCAGTGAGGGACATTTGGTCTCTGCATTTATCCCAATCCGTGAATTAGTGAAGCCGAACCGGCAAACCCAAAGGCCTAAGCCCTAACCAGTAGGCCATGGCTGCCCCAAAAGGCAGCATTTGAACATTAAACCACACAATGATCCAAAACATACAGCCAAACAAGGCAAGAAATGGTTAACAGAGAACAATATCAATATTTTAGAGCGGACCTTAATCCGTCAAAAAAGTGAGCACAAGGCCAAAGTGATGGCAAATAATCGTTCCTGCCTCAAACCCCAGATTGCTGCTAAAAAGGTGCAGTCTGCAAATCATTGTGGAGACATGAAGAGGCTTGGTGGGTATTATATGAACCATTTTCAGAGTTATGGTGGTAAATAAAGATGTTTCCAGTGATTGTTTAAAAAGGGTATGAATAATTTTGAACACGCATTTTTTCATAAATATTTAAAAAAAGATAAAAAAAAAAATTGATTCCATGTTTTTACCACATTGTCTTGCAACTTTTTGGCATGTGCAAGTGTCATTTTAAGTAAGAACAAACATATTGGTCAAGAGAAAATCAATATTTGCCAGGGGTATGAAAAATTTTGTTCTTAACTATATCTTAAAAAAGTCTAAAAAGTTCATCTGAATGAACTGCTTGTCAAATTAAAAGATAGCTAGGCCATCATAAAAAAGTTGCATTGTTTGCATGATTACATTTTATCAGGTAATCCCCAACAATCTAACTGTAATCTGATTACACAATTTTTTTGCCTAATGCCTTAACATTGTTTTCTGGTCTTTTGTAAAAGTTAGTGCCGTCAATAACTCCTAGCCTACAACACTAATTAGCGAAATCTAAGAGATATGTAGTAGGGTAGGCTATTAGGAAAAAACTGATAGCCTATATCAGGAAGATGTCGCAATGCAACAGCGCTGTTTTCCCTTGATGAAAGTGAAACCACGAGTTTTCCCACATCTCAACTTTGGCCAAAGTTTTCAGAAATAATCGTTTTCAGTGATAAAACCTCATTAAATAATATGCGTTTTCTTTATGGGGTCTAAGCCATGCATCCTTCTAGCCACAGCGTTTTTGTTTCAAACATAAGCCTAATCTAAGCATGCTCAGATGACGTGATAGACCAGGCGCTGTTGCTCACCTGTCCATCATCGTAAAGCCCGATTTGATTGGTCCGCCCGATCTAGGGCGAGCATACTTGCTCCACAATGGAGCAATGCCAGACTGAACTTCCCGACCTCAAATGTTGTGGGCGGGACTAAGTTCGGAATGGCACCCAGGCTAGTTGGGGCAGCCGTGGCCTACTGGTTAGCACTTCGGACTTATTTGCATTCAGCAAAGTTAGGGTATCTGCTGGTCTGGCTGCTGGCTAAAAGCAAAAGGTGAAAGGCATATAGGATTCTAACTGTCTCACTGAATTGCATTATGCACACTCAATTCTCACTGGTATCTGCTAGACAACAAGTACCAAAACATGATTAGTTCATAGATTTCACTTGTAAAATATATTTTATACAACCCCACCCCCATCTTGCCTGTTCATAATTCTGAGAAATTCTTGAATTGTGTGCATGTGTGCGTGTACGTGTTTATGTGTGTGTGTGTGCGTGCATGGAGTGTTGCCAACTTAGCGACTTTGTCGCCATATTTAGCGAGATTTCAGACCCCCCAAGCGACTTTTTTTGTAAAAAGCGACTAGCGACAAATCTAGCTACTTTTTCTGCCGTTCTTGGAGACTTTTTGAGACTCTGATGTGATGGCATGTAACGTCCCTTTTTACTCTTCTGAGAGAGCAGTGAGTTCGGCTGTGCTGTGTAAGAGTCTCATGCCTCATGTTTCGTTTGTGAATTAGCCTACATCGAGTTCACCCAAAGCGTTGCCCCATGATTATAAAAGTAATGACTGGCCTATGTAGTATCAGCCCATGTTATCCACGGAAGTAGATGTTCTATAGATCTAACAGCTCAGACATTGTTATTGGAAGGTGCAGCAACTTCGGGTGAGATTACAACCAGAGTCAACAAGACGAGAGCAATGACATGATGACAGGGAAACAGGGACACGCTTTCCAGCACCGTTCAACAAAGGAAGGTAGGCTACAACTTCATTCGCAAGCAGATAGTTCAAAATCGAGCATACAAGTTAGAAAAACCTAAAGCATTCGTTTAGGCTATGTAGCCTCAATGTTATCAATGCAGGACAGACTGATAGATATAGATAGATACTTTATTGATCCCCAGGGGAAATTCAAGGTCTCAGTAGCATACAGACAACACACACACACACACACACACACACACACACACACACACACACACACATATTCACTAACAGCAGAAAAAGTAATTAAAAGTATATAATATAAAAACACAACTAAGCAATAAGGACAGTAGAAGATAAAGAATATACTAAATATACTAAAATACAAATTATACTAACTAACACTTAATCTAAATCAATTCTAAAAACAGTATCCACATAGTGGTAATTAATCAATCAAGAGGCACTTGCAATGACTGAGGCAGGGACTGAGTCTGTGATTCTCTGTGCATAGTAAGGTAAGGTACTCTGTGTGAGTGAGTGTTACGGTGATAGTGCAAATGAGTAAGTCCAACAGTGCAACAGTGCAAGAATAAGTCTATATATCTATATATCTATATATAACTATTTTAAGAAAAGGTATAAGTGTGACCGTTGGCTGAGGGAAAAAGAATTATGTCTGTCTGAGTGACATTAACTAAATAGGCTAAATCCAAAATATAGCCATTGTTGTAAGGTTAAATTGTGTGTAGCCTATAGTGAAGTTATAATCAGACTTCAAGCTGTGCAAAGCAAATGCAGCAGTTGGGAATAGGTTGGAAATGACTGATTTTCAGCCACTTAATGTTCATTCTGGTGTATACTATGACAAGATGTACAGAAGTGTAAAGTGTATCAATTACCCTAATATACAAGTATATTAAATTAAATATATTTAAATTAGACTCTTAAAGTTGCCTATTTCAGTAGGCCTAAGAGAAAAGCAAACATGTGTAAAGGGGACAGTGACAGGTTTTTGACCTGGTGACGTAATTGATATGCAAATTAGTGTGTGACATCATCTAGCGACATTTAGCGACTTTTTGAGCTGGCTTTAGCTACTTTCCATTTGAAATAGTTGGCAACACTGCGTGCATGTGCTTGTGGGTGTGCCTGTGTGTGTGCGCATGTGCATGCATGCGTACATATGTCTACTGTGTGTGTATGTGTCATACGCAGTGTTGGGAGTAATACATTAAAAAAGTAATGTAATTACAGTAATGCATTGCTGTTTGCTGTAATGCAGTAATGTAAGGCATTACCAATACAATTTCAGTAATATTTTACTCGGTACAATTCTCAGTTACTGAAGTTACTTTGCTTTTTAATCCAAAATTGAGAAATCCTCAATTGGCACCAGAGAAGATTATCCAAGAATCAAAAAAGTCATTTATGCTGGTCCTGGAATTTGATTGCCTTGTTTAGATGACTGTAGAAAAGGAATTTGAGTTATCTCTGCCATTCATGCAACAGATCTAACATGGTTAGGCTATAGGCCTACTTCTCATTTCAAGCAGTGAGAATAACTAAAATGTTGCTTTTACAGACAAAGATCGTAGCCATTATTCTCAAACTATTTGCATTAAGTCTACACCACTGTAAGTGGAAGGAAAGGCAACCAGCAATGATGAGAAACATTTAAAGTCAACATACAATTTCACTATGGCTATATTTTACTATATTAAGTTGTGAGTGACCTTTGGCCTTTGGGGCCTACATTGTCCCATGAGCCATAACTGCAACCATTATATTGTTCTTTTGTTAGCCTTAAGCCTAGCTCAGTCATTATGCCATACCACATCACCTCCTGCCGTGTAATGAGCTGCATTGAACACATGAAGATCTATTGAGAACACCAAATCCATATTTCCTGTTATTTTGGTGAAAGTAATGTAAACGTAGTGTAATGCCTTACAATTCAAAGACAGTAATATTGTAATGTAATGACTTACTTTGAGATGACAGTAACAAGTAATAAATAATGCATTACGCTTTTGAAGTAACTTGCCCAAAACTGGTCATACGTATGATTACTGTGAATGTATGTGTGAATATCTGTTTATGCACGTGTGCATATGGAATGGGTTAACATGACCCTTGGAAGCAAACATACGCAAAAAATTGGTCATCCTAGGCCCTATGGTTCTCAAGATATCTCTGGGTTTACTGTCACTAAATGTACACATAAATTAATTTATTGTATGGCCCCCCATGAACGAAAGTCCACGAAACTTGGCATGCATTTGGAGGGTGTCATAATGATCCTACACTTTCAATGTCGTGCAGTTTTGACCATGTCAGCCAGAGATATTGTGATGAAAACACCTAATTTTTTGCCTTTTAATTTTTAACTACGTGGCGCTATACATGAAATAAGCGGTAATGGGATGGGTTGACATGGCCCCTTAAGACCAACATATAAAAAAAAGGTGGACCTCCTAGGCCCTACGGTTCTCGAGATATTCACAGAAAACTGTGTCCGGCCACCTACAGGCCAGTTGGTGTACAGTAACAAATTAATTTATTGTATGGCCCCCCATGAACGGAATTCCACGAAACTTGGCGTGCATTCAGAGGGGGTCAATGATCCTACACATCCAATTTCATGCAGTTTTGACCATGTTAAGTCACAGATACCTGCGATTACAACACCTCATTTTTACTTTTTTGTTTTTAACTAGGTGGAGCTATACATGAAATGAGTGGTTATCGAATGGCTGGACATGGCCCCTTAAGATCAACATACAAAAAAAAAAAAGGTGGTCCTCCTAAACCCTACGGTTCTTGAGATATTCACAGAAAACTGTGTCTGCCCTACCCTCCTTTCGGGGGTCCAGTCCAGCAGGGGTGCTACAGATCAAAACGAAAAACGATGGTTCCATGGTATCCATGTGGGGCTACACGCCCACCAAGTTTCGTGTACCCCGGTCTTACAGTGTCACCGGAATCCTTGACGGAAAATTGGCCATGCGAAAAAGATAAAGAAAAAATCTGACTAAACCTATATGACCGCCGCTTCTAAAAAACACATGGCAATGGGAAATTCAACCAAGCAGTGGTATAACAGTCTATAAACTCTGTACATTTTAATCCATACCAGGAAGATCAAGACCAACTGGTTGATTATTTACCAATAATAAATAACCTACTATTGAGTAAGAATAATAAATTGTTCAATAAAGACTTAATAAAATGTGCAATGATTCTTAGCCTAATAGTTAAAGTCAAAGTCAAAGTCTGCTTTATTGTCAATTTCTTCACATGTCAAGACATACAAAGAGATCAAAATTACATTTCCCACTATCCCACGGTGGAGACAAGACATATTTTACCAATTAGGTCCACAGACAAACATAACATTCAAGTAAACAATATAAAAAGTAAAAATAAGAAGGCACATACAATGAAGAAAATAAAAGCAGCAAAATTTGAAATTGTGCAATACAGTAGACAGTCAATATAATAGTGCAAAAGTCAGGCCAATAAATGGCTGAAGTAGTTCTGTTTGACCTAAGTATGCAAGTGGCATAGTGGTGCAAGTTATGTAAGAGCAGCAGAAGTGTGTTCAGAAGTGTTTTCAGGACAACAACAACAAGTTGCAAAGTGTGCAAGTGTACAAGTGTAGTGCAAGGCAGCCATTGTGGGTCCAAAGTCCAGAATGTTATGTAGCTGAGGGTGGAGGGGGGAGAGGGGGGAGCGAGTTCAACATCCTAACAGCCTGGTGTATGAAGCTGTTGGTGAGTCTGGTGGTGCAGGAGCACAGGCTTCTGTACCTCTTCCCAGAGGGTAGTTGATCAAACAAATTGTGAGCGGGGTGACTTGCATCGCTCACAATTGTGGTTGCCTTGCGGGTGAGGTGGGAGGTGTAAATGTCCTTCAGGGAGGGGAGTGGAGCACCAATAATCCTTCCAGCTGTTTTCACTATGCGCTGCAGGGCTTTCCTGTTGTATTCAGTGCAGCTTCCGCCCCACACAGCGATACAGCTGGAGAGGATGCTCTCAATGGTGCCTCGGTAGAATGTAGATATGATGGCTGGTGGAGCACTTGCTCACCTGAGTTTCCGCAGGAAGTACAGGCGGCGCTGAGCTTTCTTCGCCAGTGATGCAGTGTTGGTGGTCCAGGAGAGGTATTCACTGATGTGCACTGATGTGCAGGAATTTGGTGCTGCTCACTCTCTCCACCACAGCACCGTCGCTGGTCAGTGGCAGGTGTTGGGTGTGACCTCTCCGGAAGTCAACAACAATCTCCTTGGTCTTGCTGACGTTCAGCAGGAGGTTGTTGTCCCTGCACCATGTGGTCAGAAGGTCGACCTCCAACCTGTATTGGGTCTCGTCGCCCTTGGTGATGAGACCCACCAGAGTTGTGTCATCAGCAAATTTCACTATGTGGTTGTTGCTGTAGGTTGCAGTGCAGTCATGCGTCAGCAGGGTGAAGAGCAGCAGACTGAGCACGCAGCCTTCCGTGCTCAGTGTGATGCTGCTTGAGATTATGTTGCCAACACGTACTACTTGAGGCCTCTGACAGAGGAAGTCCAGTAGCCAGTTGCAGAGGTAGGTACCGAGTCCCAGTTTGTCAAGTTTGCAGAGGAGTTGTTGTGGTATTATGGTGTTGAATGCAAAACTGAAGTCTATAAACAGCAATCTCACATATGAGTCTCTTTTTTCCCAGGTGAGTGAGGGCTGGGTGGAGGGCAGAGCAGATTGCATCCTCTGTGGACCGTTTGGCTCGGTATGCAAACTGGAAGGGGTCCAGGGTGGGGGGGGGGATGGATTTGATGTGTGACATGATGAGCCGCTCAAAGCACTTCATGATGATGGGTGTCAGTGCCATGGGGCGGTAGTCATTGAAGCAGGATGGAGCAGTTTTCTTCGGCACAGGTATGATGGTGGCAGCTTTGAAACATGATGGGACGATGGCTTGCTTCAGGGAAGTGTTAAAGATGTCTGAAGACATCCTTAAGCTCCTCAGCGCAGTCCTTCAGCGCACGACCTGGGATGTTGTCTGGGCCTGCTGCCTTACGGGTGTTGATAGCAGCAAGTGTCCTCTTCACGCTGTCGGCAGAGAGGCACAGGGGCTGCTTGTGTGGAGGGGGAAGGGTCTTCTGTGGGCAAGTGCTGTTTTGTGCTTCAAAGCGAGCAAAGAAGCGGTTCAGATTGTTGAGCAGAGGGATGTTGCCCTCACAGCTCTGTGGCACGGGCTTGTAGTCCGTGATGGCCTGAATGCCCTGCCATAGGCTTTGTTCCTGCTGTCTTTGAAGTGGGTGGTTATCTTGTGAGTTTATTCCTTTTTTGCTTCCTTGATGCCACGGGACAGGTTGGCTCTCGCTGTTCTCATACCAGCTTCATCCCCAGCTCTGTAGGCTTTGTCTCTGGCCCTCAGCAGCCTGAGGACATCCCCCGTCAGCCATGGCTTCCAGTTAGCCCGAGTGATGATGTCTTTTGTGTGGGTCACATCATCAATGCACTTGGTGATGTAAGAGGTTACAGTGTCTGTATACTCCTCTATGTCTGTCTGGTTGTTGTAAGTGGCTGCCTGCTTAAACATTTCCCAGTCTGTTGTGTCAAAGCAGTCTTGAAGAGCATCAGAGGCTCCCTCAGGCCACACTTTTACCTGCTTGCGAACCGGTTTGTTTGCTTTCACTCTGTCTGTATGCGGGCATTAGCATAACAGTGATATGGTCAGAAAGTCCAATGTGGGGGAGTAATACATACCGTGTTTAGCACTAATACAAATGCGGTACCCGACAAGCGGTACGCCTTCTTTACAGTCTGACTATGCCACCCCCTGATGGGCAGGAGGACCCACAGATCTTTCCCTGAATGTAGTGTGGCTACTAGTTCTACATGTTCCCTGTGTAGCAGGACGAGGTTTTGGAGGACGGCACTAACAGCCCATCACTGTAGCCAGACTACGCCACCCTGGGCCTAGCACCCAGGGAATTAGTTAAGAGCACACATAATTGCACCATTGCACACAGGTTCGTATACACGAGGCAGAGACGTGAATTCCAGTGAAAACATAACCAAGTTTATTAAACCAGTCCGTCCAGGATTTCGCGAGGATTTTTTGAGATTGTTGTGATCTAAAATGCCTGATTTCGCGACAACTTTTCTATAAAAATTGCAATGGAAGTTGCGGTGTTTTTAGCCGTTTGTTGCGAAGAAATTGCGAGAGGAAGTGAAAATTGCAAAAATAGTTGCGATTTTTTATATCTTTTTTATTATTATTTTTTAATTGAAGGTTAGTAAGACCAAAATAACACGGATCATCTTGATGCTTATTAAAAAGTAAAGGTAAATAGCAAGGGTTACAGAAAATCAAAGTAGGCCTACTTTATTTGTGTAAATACTTTGACTGGGGTAATTCACAAAGCAGTATAACCTTTCGTAGAACTGTCCAAAAAAGACAGCCCCCTAAAGAGATGGCATAATGTCATGTTTCAATACATTCATTTGTGTTGTAGGCTAATTCATAGCCTATTAAGTTATTATCTTTTTAATAATTCATATTATGTGACTTGCATAATTACTAATAGGCAACTAAGTATCTAGTAATTTCATATTGATTTGAACTATTAGACTACACTTTTCTTTAATGTTATTACATTGGTGGTGTGTAAGTCTGACTGCCTGCCACTTTAAGGACGTGAGAGTAGCGTAATAACATATCTAAGTGGATTGGAACGCTTGCATCTCACTGTTCGGCTACGACTGGAAATAACTTTTTGCATAGTGCATTATGATATGTGGATAGAATTCGGAATGTTTTCGGTCATTAGTTAAAATAAATGTTAAAAAATAACTCGTATGAAATCATTCTCGGATCATAGAAGAGGTAAATATCTTACAATGTTATTCATTTCTATGATTTTGGTAGCACTGCACTACACAAACTGAGCCTACAAGCTAGCAAACATGACACGAGCTAAAAGGACATCTCCAGGTGTAAACGTTTGCCAATGGGTTGCATATTGTAGCCTACTCAAATGTCAGTAAACCAAGTAGGCCTTAATTAACTTACTTTCATAGTTTAGCCAGGTTAGCAACACTAGGTTGAGATAACAGATGCAAGTAAAGCAGATCATTAACGTTAGCCTTCTATTTATAGTCATCAAAACTGCAGAGGAGTGAACAAGTTATAGGGCCGTCTCTGCAGAAGTGAGTGTGGCATCTGAGTCAATATTCTGCGCGAGGGGCTCTTGTGGTGGGTGAAATTGTACGGGGAAACCATGATTGGTCAAATTTGCGAAAAAGTTGCAGTGTTTGGACAAAATTGCGAGGTCGCCCAGAATTCACGAGGATTTGCTGAATTTGCGTTAATTGTTGCGATAATTGTTGCGATGAACAGGAGGGACTGTTTAACTGAAGCCAGGGAAAAGGAAGGGGGGATAGCTGCAAAAAGACATTAAAACTAGTCTGGGTTAGGAAGGTACAAAAATATTTATTATGTTTTCTTGTTGCACTTTTGTTTATTTAAAATGATCACAACTAACATACAGGTTCCATAGGGGTTCCATAGTAACACCGCAGACCACAGCAAACATTCTGATAATTCACACCAAAATGTGCATCTTTACTGCACCACCACTAGGTGACTGACTAGCCTCCCACCAGCAAGAACCCTGCCTGCCAAATTAACAAACAGTTAAAGGTTGTTGCCCCCAGACTCTATGGAATAGACAGACACTGGATAACTAAGATAAGTAGAAGTAAAACAAAAGGGTACAAGTACAATGCAGGCAGTTGCCAAGGGCAAGCAAAGCTAAACAGTAACAAAACGAAACTAAGACAAGACAGCAGCATGACCTACTGTACGCTGAGAGCAACGCGGATGGAAAAGCCGTGCTACCTGGAAGGCAAACAAAATACATCAAACCTGGCCCCAGCTGTGGTGCAACTGGCTGGGGCACCTGTACCGTACGCCGGCAACCCAGGTTCGACTCCCGCCCCGTAGTCCTTTCCGGATTCCACCCCTGCTCTCTCTCCCATTCGCTTCCTGTCACTCTCCACTGTCACTATCATTAAAGGCATAAAAAAGGACAAAGAAATATACTTAAAAAAAAAATACATCTATACCAATTTTCCCAAGGACAACAGATGATGACAGCATACTGTATGCATCCATCTACAGGGCTACAGAAAAATGGAGTTTAGCTACACCAAGCACATGGTTAGTCTACAACATTAGGGCAGCAACATACCTGACGGTCGGTAGAGCCCAGCGCTCAGATGAGGGACAACGAGTGGAACCTACCGAGCTACTTGCTGTAGAGCTCTTAAGTAGCGCATGGTTGGCCTGATTGAATGATTGGCCCCACCCACACATTAGCAGAGGGCCAGGGAGAGACCAGGAGGAAAGAGCAAGCAAGCAGACAAGGTCTACCTGCTACACCTGCAAAGGGACAGTTGACAAAAGGCAGATATGTAAATGTATTTCAAATTTATTACAATTTAGTACAAAAGGTGTAGAAAAGTTATAAGGATAGATCTTAAAATACTGCTATAAACAACTGGTGGATTTTCCTCAGTCTAGGAAGGTCAGATCAGCCAATGCAAAACCCCTGCTCAGGAGGACCCTGGTGAGACAGAAAAACAGGAGACAGCAACCCAACACCAGACAAAGCATGCTACACAGCAAGCACTACAGTACACACTTAAGGTCTTTAGATATAACTACAAAATATCACACCGTGTTGTAGTTATAGTACACACCAAGACAGTGTCCTAATGTGGTCCCTTGGCAACATCAGCAGGTCCCTTGCAAAGCATCAGTGTGGATTCGGCCTTGTACAGGGATAGCCTAAGCAGAAGACATAGTTAGGGAGGGGAACCACCAGCATCAATAGCACCACTAGTTAATGTACAATGCTACTATGAATGGGGCACATGGGTGGTAGGCCCAGAGGCAAAGTCACAGATAACCAAGCAAACAAACACAATAAAGAAATGCGTATACTAATTACAGGAAAACAGTGGCTGGCCTGGTCCCTTTTCAGGAGAAAACAAGCACGTTAGTTGCCAGTCTCATTAAACAGCATAGCATAGTCAACTCAAACATAGAAAATATAGGCCTACTTTTCAGTATGCTCAACTGCCCCACAGCTCATTGACATATGAAGACAAAAAAAAGGTGAACGTTCCGTTGCTACGGACAGGAAAAGTAGTTTAAAACATGTGCCAATGCAAGTATAAAACTTCAATGGAAAATGTGCATATTAAGGAATTTACCAATGCAGCCCAGGTCACAATTAGGTGATCACAACAATGTTAAAACTCCATGCAGAAGCCTGTCCTCTGTGAAGAGTAGACACACTTCGCTTCTAGAAATTACCCTGATAAAATAAAGTAAATAAGTATTAAAATTCAAATGGCAGTGATTAAACATGCTCTACCATGACCAACAGTACCTGCATGAAAAGGGAGCCCAAGCACAACAGTGTCCAGAATCTGACTTGCAGCCAGCAAACACTTATCACTTCCTAATTGGTCATGTGACTTCCCAAGACATCATGTGATTCTGGGTGTTGTGTGGATGTGATGCAGCTATTGGCCTCCTTACACCAAACAACTTTGACAAGATTTGGGAAAGATTCTTGAAAGATTGTAGTCTTTTGAGTAAAGCTTGAATGGGGGGCATTAGTTAAAAGACTACAATCTTTCAAGAATCTTTCCCAAATCTTGTCAAAGTTGTTTGGTGTAAGGAGGCCATAAGTTGTGTGCCTGTCTGTGTAGATCCCCACACATACACTAGTTAATATACATTATTAGTTAATGGTTAACATGTGTTCCCTAAACTAAGTCTTACCACATGTTTAAATATGTATTCACTCTTGGCTAATGAAAGAGCTGCATTGATCATTGTCTCTCTAATGAGAGAGTGTTTGGGTGTTTTGGTGAGCACTGTAGCACATCTAACGATAATACATTTCACCTCCTTTTTATAATAAAAAAAAGTAATTAGAAAGACGCACAGGGAACTGACAGAGGTTTTGTCTTCATCAGGTTTCATCTATCAGTGCAGTGTTTAACAATACACTTTTGATGCATCAAGTGAAAAGAAGGTGATTTGATTAGTGAGGATCACCTGTCATGTTTATATACTACCGGTTTACAAGTTTTATTTAGTTTAATTACATTTAAGTGATGTATGGCTTTGCTGCTGTCTCTTCCTGTCAGAACAAACGTCTCCTGAGAGAAATTGGTAGGTAGTTCTCTTTTTGCTGAAACAAATTCAAGAGCTGAATTATTCCATATTAGTTTGAAAAGTGCCTGACAGCCTTCTAAACTAATCTATGGCTTTCTGATAAACAAAAAGTTGACCAAAAGCTATTGCTTGGTAAGTGGTTGGCACGCTATAACACAAACCAAACATATAGTGCTATTCAGGAATGTCAGAGTGCTGGTAGAAAAAAAAAAAAACTTGGAAATGAGGCCTCCCTAAACAGGACTTGTCTGCCACTGTTAGGCATTGCCGGAGGCAAAACATAACCTGAGACCTGAAGATGACAAGCCCTCAGGGCAGAAGGTACAAATAAGCATCACTGAATAGTAAGCAGAGCATTTTTCATGGTACAATTGTATTTTCAGCATTCCACCCCACCTCCCAGTTGCCCTCCATCAGCCTTTCATTATAAGGGAGAATCATTGCCACAGCACTCTTTAAAAGACAGTGATGAAGATGTTGCAGGATATATTATAGCATATCGTTCCATGGTGGCTGTGCAAATGTCATATAGTGCAGGGAAGAATCCTTTAGTAAGGTTCAACAGACTGCCATTGTAGCAATGTACACTCAGCTCACAAGCACCTGCCTTATTAGCCCTCATGGCTAGGAAAATATTAACACATGCAGTCAGCTTATTTCCCCAGCCGTGTTTTTAAGTGTGCATTGCCGTGAGATTATATCTACATTGGCTGCTAACTTGTTGGCACATCTGCCCTTGAGTGTTCTGAAAATATGTTCACTTTACACGACAGCTACCTTAAACAATTTTCCAATAATAATATTGTGCCAACCCTAATGAAAATATAGATCCATGAGCACTGGTTGCCTTAAAGCAAGGGTAATGTTTCATTAATAGCCTTGAAAAAATGAAAAGCCAAACTTTATTCAGTTTTCCTTTTTCATTATAAAACCATCTCACCTTATATGTATCTCTATATTATCGTCTCAAGCCCTAGTGCAAAACATATTGATGTTTTCACAACCCTTACGCTTATTGAGAATAACCAAAAAATATTTTTGAACATGGAACATATTTTTCAGTTCCACTTGGCCATACAGAATAAATGCAAAATGGTTAATAATTGATTATGGATGGTCTGTGTGCATCATCATATATTGAACATTAGGTCAAAAAGACAAACACCATCCCTGCATTCTAAACCAGGAAAAGGTATTCCTTTTTGTCCATGGACCACATTGCTCCACCAGGTTTCCCTCCCTGATCTTGCGGTGCTATCACCAGTGTTGTAGTGTTAACAACTGCTCAATAATAAATAGAGGAGGAGGTAACCTGCACAAAGATGAACTTCCCTGGTTAGCATCTCTTTCTTATCTTAACTGGGGACATCAGTAATTTCCTTGAATGGAGTATTGGTTGATTTTTATCAGGCTAAATTGATTTTAAAATCCCTTTCTGAACAGATAATGATGGGGAAGAGGTGGATACTGGATACCTGATGTTGTCCACACCTCACATGATAAAATGGAATTTGTGACGTTATGGTAACACTATGGTAACACTATGTCAAAATTCCCCTTTTCATCAATCTTCAACATACTGCCTACCATTTTAGCACTAAGGGTTCCCAATTTGTCTAAAATCAACAAAAAGGGTCATCCACCTACACACAATAGAACCATTACAAAGGACAATACCAGGTTTACCAGATGCGTATTGACAATGTCAGAGATTCCATATTGTAAGTTAGTGTAGCATCAAAATGATAACTATATCATGTTGCTTTAATCAGCACTTACTATAACTGCAAATAAACATACAAACAAGAAAGACAAAAACACATGTCAATGTTGTTGTTGCTGTGAAAACACAATTGTACAGTTACATGTATATGCTACATGCTCATACAACATAAAGCTAAAGTTATGGGTGTTATGAGGTTTTGGTGATTCGGAAATGGACTCGAATGGGAGCACTGCCAGACTGATCTGTCGAGCAAATTCAGATGTGCTCACAGAATCTTCTGGGGTCACCCAGGCTAATATCTTGGTTCTTTGTGGGGGTAATCCATGTATTGTTTGGGTGAGGTGATGGTAGAGGTGAAGATCTGTGTAATAGCCAGCTCTTGATGAGTCTAACGCAGATTTTATTTCAGGTTGGGGGAGGGCCAGGTTGTGATCTGCTTGAGAAGGGAAGACTGGCTGAATTAAACAGGTTCTTTCATTCTCTGTGAAGTGTTCCCGTTCAAGAGGTCTCCTGCTTGAGAGATAGGAGAATATGTCCATTGGGGCCTAACTTCAATGCAAGTCTGAAGTTCAGCTCTACCTTTGTATCTGATCCTTTCTCTTGCCCTCCTCACTCCCCCCCCCCCCCCCCCCACCAAAGCCACATATCCTCTCTATCTCAAGAAAGTTGCCATAACCCCATCCACCTCCACAGAGGAAATAATGTACAGCAGAAAAGTCCATCACCTTTGGGCATTCCATAACCTTTAGGCATGCTTCTTTATCAAGAACGAGTATAACTGTTGCACCAGTGAAAGGAGAATAGTTTTGGCTGCAATAGAATAGTTTTGGTTAAACAATAGAACAATACATCAGTGATACATATTGTGAAAAAAGAGTGAAAAACGACAAGCAGGACACGGTAAGCATACTGTAGTATGGTACAATAAGGCTGACAGGGAGGTATTGTTGGTTTGTTTGCTTCTTTATGCATTAATTCATCCATTCATTAATTCATTTTTTCAACTAGTTAAAACGCTACACTGATAAAAGGTTAAATGAGCAGTGTAATACAATTGAAACCATGACATCACACTATTGAGTGGCAGTTGTAAGTGTTTTCTTTGATACTGCACCTTCAATAAGCAGACAAGCAAGTGAAGGCCTATAGCATATGCCAAAAAGGTAGCTTAGAAATCTAGACGCACCCTAGCGGCAGCAAATTACATTTGCTTCCAGGGCTAGTCTAGCAACTCTCCGTTGGCTTGTGAGCTCGAAAAATTAAACTTTCAAACTATCAGGCCAATCAAATCGTGTATAGAGTCGTTAGCTTAACATAATGATTGATGGCAGAGTTGCAACGGTTTGGCTTGAATTCCCTGCCTACTTGAGAACAAAGAAGATGGTGTGACACGAGTTAAGCTTGTTTTAAGTTGGCAAAAGTTTGAACTAGCCAACTAGCTCCGCTGGTGGGAAAACACATGGGACTCAGCGCTGTCCTATTGCATGCAGAGGGAATTTGAAAGACAACCGATTATCCCGCCCCTCGGACTGAGCACTGCGAACGGTGAGAGCCCACACCCTACATTTTAATGTGGGTCTGGCTCGTCAGGCTACCAAAAAGGACTCAGGGATTAAAATAACGTTTCATCCACGGTGAACTGAGGAAATTGACTCAATATGTGTTTTTTTTTCTTGTATTAAAACTAAGGAGATGAGAGCACAAAAGGTCCTAGATTTTTTTTATTCTCAGACACCAATTGATCCCTGGGACCTTGTGTGGATTTGACAATACAAACGGCCCAGTGTTTCTGTGTTTTATGTGTTGCAGCAGAATTGGGGCAAGGCTTTGTGCCTCACTGCGGGGAATAATATCTTGATCATAAAATGGTGGTTTGTGTGAGTATGTGTGTGTGTCCATGACAGAGAGAGAGAGAGAGAGAGAGAGAACAGGCCGGTGCTGAGCACAGGAAAATCGCACAAGGACATGGATTATATCCATTCTCAAGGCTTCACTGCTTTCAAGGCTGTGGTCCCATGGGATAACATTTGTATCCTATGAGGATGGAGCCTTCAAGGAGAGGGAAAAGGAAGAGAGGGAAATAGAGAGAGAGAGGGAGAGAGAGAGAGAAGTCACACCAAAAGTGATTGTTCTTCAACTGAAAAAGGAACTGTTTTTTCTAACCTTTTTTTTCTTTTTGGCTTGAACAGTGCCCTTTTCAAGATTGACACCCAAATGTGTTCTCTTTTTTATGTATGTCCTCTAAATCGCCAATGTTCTTATATCTTTAGTGTTGTCTTTGTTGCCAGGGCCTTCACACTGAGTCATAGATTTGTCAGTTTTTCTGGTGTTACATCAGTCAAAGAGGGCACATTGAGTTTGTTTAAGTAAAGTAAGATGTGTCAAATATAAAGTAGTGGTCTGGTTTGAAAATAAAAGTGGAAAAGAAGAAAATAAATAGAGATACACATTTTATGAAGCATCACATGCCCAGGCATAGGTAGGCCTTGAGAGTAAGTTGGTTAATTGATCATTCAGCCAATGAAACATTAATAATTTATTAGATTCATAGACATGCCAGTCATATCGTGCACCACACACTTCAGCTCCTCATAACACTTGACAGGTCCCAAGCCAGGTCCCAATCCTCCTTCCTGGGGCCTGGTTCTCTTCCCCTCTTGCCATACGATACTGTAAACAAAGGCAAGGATGCAATTGTGTCTTTCAACACAAAGAGCCTTTGTTTTCATTTCCACGTCACTGGAGGACTACTGAACCATTAAGATCCACTCAACGCCAAGCTGCAAAAAAAAAGGAGGGAGGGGGAAAAAGATGTTCCCCTCCCTAGATCTCCATCTTGCTGTCTCCAGAATAGGACAACAAATCTTCTAAATATTTAATCTGCTAAAAGCTTCCATTTAGGCTGGAAAGGTCTTGTGTCTCCCATACAAGTTTTTTTTCCTCATACACCTCTTCCCTTTCTCTTTAACTTTTTTCCTTTGAAAGGTTGTTCATACATTGCCTGTTGAGACCAATTCATTTTGTTGGAGAGGCTTCACTTAGAGAAGGATGGGCGCCCAGGGTGGGAGCCCCTTGTGGGGTGTCGGTTACCCGGCTGGGATGACGTCAAGGTCACCGCGAGCCAAGGTCATGCCCAGTGCCCTGTAATTGGATTGAGTGTCAGTGAGGGATCCTCACACATCTCTAATGGATCTGAACAGGGCTCAGGAAGACATCGTCCCACCCCACGGTGAAACAATAAAGCCAAATTGCTTCCTTTAGAAGAAAAGAGGGAAAGATGAAGGGATTAAGGAAGAGGTGGAGGAAGAGTGGGAGAAATGTATTTACCACATTTACTGTAATACCACACACATACACATAATTCCCCTTTGGCACATCATATGCATTGTTATTGTCAAGTGTTATGGATAAATGTTCACGCTGGGCACAGAGCCGTCGCTAAGGCAGGGAGGCAAAAGGGGGACGATACCTCCTCAAATAAAATCTGTGCCCCCCCTAGTGTGACCACCACAGCCTTTGAGCCACTGACAGCCTTTTCAAACTTACACATTTCAAACATTTGCAGCCAAATGATAGTTTAACATGCTTCTATTTTAATTCCGCACAAGAGGATGACTAACTTCCTATCGTTTCCATTGAGTAAATTTCAACTTTCAAGATGAGAAAAACAGTTTTTATCGGATGGCCACACATCGGTACTGACAGCCTCTGTATCCATCTTGATTCTAGCGAGTAACAAGATGACAGGGCCGGGGACAGTGCCATAAACATTTCCATGGCAATGGCGATCTCTACCAATCAAAGGGTCTGCTTTACCAGCTTTTACATGTTAGGATTTTGGGTATAGTACTTTTCCATTAAATCACGAAGGTTGATGCCCCATTAAACTTTTGGCATCTACTGTATATGAGCATGTACAATTGCTTAGTCATGCCATAGCTGGTTTTAAGTCTACCATGGATTATATGGCTTATACTCCAGTTGTCAATAGTTCAATGTTCTATTTTCTGATTGGCCGATAGGTTAGTAACTCAACAGCAGCTCTCTGAGCTGAATGAGTGCACAGACAGCAACGTTGTGTGACACGTTTGTAAAATATAGCCCTTAGAAATTTCTGTGCGGGCAAGTTAATAATTTCTCAGAGTGAGAAATGCCATGTGTGGTGTGTGAGCGTGTGAAGTCATTGAAATGCGCTCAATGCGTGAGACTTGAGAGGTCTGCGCTAGCTTAAAACGCTATACAAGTGGATGGGAATAGCTATGGCAATACAGCAATGCGCTAACAAGTGACTAGTAGTTGAAGGACTTTGCTTAAACTTAATATACTGTTGCAAATTCACTTGAGTATAAACTATCCAAACTATAACAGTAATTTTATTCAGCTAGTTGTCATTTCAAAAAAATTACACTTCTCCGTTTAAAATGTTACCTTAGCTAAGAGGCTAGCTAGCATGCTAACAACCAGACAGTAACTGGCAGCAGCATGGTCTGATATTAAAGGAACCATACAGTATGTAAGATTGTGGCCAAAACTGGTACTGCAATCACTTTCAAATTACTGTAGAGCGGTGTATCCCCTCCCCCTCCCCCCTGACTCGAGGTTGCCAACCCACATGCCAAAACACTACTGACTTTGTGATTAGTAGATAGGTGGAGGGTGGCGCATCAGGCCAAAACACAACATGACATGACAAAACACAACATACTGTAAACATCAGTTGAGGGCTGCAACTTCACTTTTTAAATGACAATATCCTGGCCGGTCTACTATTGTCAGTAATATATGTATTTGAAATGAACATGATTTCTTAATGTCTAGTGACATATCAGGGCCATTTTATGATTGATTGAAATACATTTCTTACATACGGTTCCTTTAAGTTATTTTATTACAAATCCGAACACTAAAAAATTACACTATTAGGCTTGAAATGATCCCAAACACTTACAGATTATGACAAAATTTTCCAAAAAACCCTCAACAAATCCAGAAAGACATAATGACCAATTTATTGGTAAAATTCCACAAGTCTCCATTGACATTAGTGCAGCGAGGGCTTACTCTGGTCTGCATAAAGGGGGATTTTCCCCACTCCCCCTTGTAATAATCGAACGCGGAAATTGTCGAACGTTTGCGCCTCTCGCTCCGCTTGAACCCTCTCTGGCTATAGTGCTGTGGGCTTCAAATGATGATGTTGTCCGCTGTCACAATGCTTTTTGGTCCATGGGGTGATGCCTTGTTTATGGTTCTGTGATCTACAAGTTAATTAGAGAGTTCTACAGAGGCTTCAGTGTTAGCAGCCCTGAAGGCTCACACTTCCCTCGCTTCAATTACACTACCAGCACAACCAGCACAAAGAGGATGAAAGGCAATGTTTGACATGAGCACTGATGCTAGAATTTTAGGGTCAGGGCCGCACCCCAGCAAACGTTTCAACATGCTACTATGTACAGTTCTGGCTGTGCCTAGATAAATGTTTTATTATCATTAGGCCTACTATGTGTGTGAAGTGACTGTTTCTGTGTGGGTGGGTGGGTGAGAGAGAGAGAGGGACAGAATGAGAAATTAACTCTCTCTTTTACTTTCTCTCTCTCTTTCTCCGTGTGTGTGTGTTGGAGATAAAGACATAGAGATAGAGAGAGAGAGAGAGAGAGAGAGAGAGAGAAATTGTGGGTCAACAATTGTACCGTTTCCCCCTGGAAAAGAGCAAAATTGCTAACAGATGTTAAATACCAAACAGACTAGCATATTTTCACAATCAAAGGGGTCTTGAGACTCAAGTATCTTTTACATCAGCAACATCAAAGACAGTCTCAGCAGCTGATGTTGGCAGAACTGTTGGGAACAGAAAGGTGTTGAATACATTACATCAATATTCAAAGCCTGTATTTGACTGGGGCCAATCACATAAATATGGGGATTCCACTTAGCTGTAGTTTGCATAGAAGAGTCTTTTGTTTTAACTAAATAAGTAGGACAAAATGATGCAATGCAGTGATAGAAGAGAATTTGGGAAATTGATGAACTGTGTATAATATGCTAGAACATCTGTTCTGATCACTGTCATACTTTTTTGAAGTTGCATTGTAGCACCATAGTTCTATTTTTGCCATAGATATTGTAGTATTGACGACATTGTATTTGAAGAACTCAGCCAATGAAATGAAGAAACAGTAGGATAATGACTAACACGTATGTAATATACATTCTGGGCAGACATACTCACTAACAGGGGTGGGACCAGGCATGGTGCCAGGATTCCAGTTTTGGATGGACCAGACCAATTGTGGGTGGGCCTTAAAATCAAATAAAAATTACTGACTAATATACTGTTATATTATTTGTGCTTACATAATAGAGATTTGAATAGCTTGATGCTCTTTAAATAGTTTGTTGCACTGTAAAAAGGACGGACGTACCTAACCTCGATCACTGTCCTTGGTTCTGACCAAATAAGAGCGCTTTAGAATCTCCATTAGGCCTACGCACCATACCTGCTGGCTGTGCTTTAGCGCATCTCTCGAATAGACCTAAGGCCTATAGCCTGTAAAAGTGGAAATCTAATATTTCCCCCAAACATAGTTTAGTTCTGCTTGTATAACATGAGGTCGAATATTTCATTTGTTTTAGGTTTTCAACAATACAGATCAATCACACTGCCCGACAGTTTCAATCAATATGCAGGGCAGTTGAAAACATTCGGGGCTTAGCCCATAGGGTCTAAACGGTTTTCATAATTCCCATTTTGCCTGACTTGCTGCTCACTTTTCATAAATTAATCCACTGACTCAAGCCTCATTTACACCACATTTATTGAATATTATGGACAATAATATTTTGACAATTAGAGGATGTAATGACATTTAGCTATCTTGACATTTTTTGTTTGCTATTAGAAACGAACTATATAGCCACCTAGCAGAGTGGCTTTTAAATAGCAATATGCATATGGTTTGTTATGCTTAGCTTAGGGAGAAGGGAACATTGAAGACTCACTAATTCGATTTTACAACTAGGCAAAGTAGGCCACCACTGTTTGGCCAGCTCCAGACTGTAGGCTAGAGGCTGATAACAAACCTGAACTTGTAGGCTAGTCTAAATGACGAGAACAGGATAACTCCACCACCACCTTGTTATTGATTACTTCATGATTTCCTTGTAATGTAGGCCTATACCAAATATCAAATGCAAACAATGACATGCCCAACCTCGTGCGCGCACGTAGCCTACGTTCCAAATTATGTGTTATGGAAGGTAAAGTTCATGTTAAATCTGCTGCATGAAGAAGAGTAAGTTCACCCGTGTCCGCTTGTATGTTCAATACGTCCATCTCATCTCAAAGTGTCAATGCGCGATCGGAATGAATAATGGTTTCATATTTCGTTAGTCAACTGTACAAAATGCATTAGCGGCTGAAGCCCTGGCAAAATCAGCTGGCGACTACCCCTCGGGCACAGAACTTGTTCATTGACAATGTCATCTGTCATGTAAAACATGCTCCAAGAGAGCTCATAAAGATCAATCACCCATTAGGCCCTTTAATGCAAATCGGATCAACGATCACAATATCAACAACGTTTGCTGCATTGCAAAAAAAAAAAAAAGCATTTCAGAAGCCATTATTAGCCTAAGCCATAGAGATGTGCTAGGTGTTATGGATCTCAGCTCTCCTTCATCTCCTGGTTGCAGCGATACAACGAGACCGTTTGTGCACGTTTACTTAAACAACGACTGTTGCACCACTGTCCTTTACTGAAAATTATTTTCACACTTTCAGATCACTTGGAGCTAGCCTAGCATACCGACAAGCTAAGCTAGATCCGACCCAGAATCTGGCACTGCTGAACTTGCACAGAAACATCACCAGCTTTTAAAAATAGTTTTGAAAACTAAACATTTAGACTATTTTAGCACAGATTATGAGATTATTTGCCGCTTTTTAATAATTCTTGAAAAAATTAAAATATATTAAAAGTTTTTTTTTT
The DNA here is from genome assembly GCF_018492685.1 of Alosa sapidissima. Lineage (NCBI taxonomy): Eukaryota > Metazoa > Chordata > Actinopteri > Clupeiformes > Clupeidae > Alosa > Alosa sapidissima. The sequence continues at coordinate 2,114,074 of NC_055979.1, read as the reverse complement.
TTTTTTAAGAAAAGTTTTGTGTGGGCCTGTTGAAAAGTGGGTGGGCCTAGGCCCGTCCAGGCCCACCCATAGCGTCGTGCCTGGGTGGGACACTACACTGGGTGCCTTACACAACTTAAAAAAAGGAACAACACCGAGACCGTAATGCTAATCTATGGTACACATACACAAAGCAGGGCTCTCAAGTTTTGAAGTTTGCAAGGAGTGAGACTTTGTTTCTCAGGGGGGAGGGGGCGTGGTATTGTCACAGTGCCATGCCCCCTCCCCCCTGATCGAAGTACATGAAAGTCCTACATCTGCTTGAACTACTCGTTCCCCATAACCCATCGACCCAGCTTCATGAGAGAGCACAAATTCCATTATTTCAAACACACTGTTTTATTTATTCTAGAACCCTATAGTAAATAATAATAAATAATAATAATAATAACATAAATTATAATAATAATTTCACCCAAATGGGCCCTTTGAACAGCAGTGGCTTATTTTGGTCTAAACAAACAGAAAACAACCAAATGAGAAAAAGCACATTTAGCCCCAAAATGGTCTTTTGAACAGTGGTGGTTCTGTCCACGTGTGTGTGTGTTTATGAGTGATGTTGTGTGTTGTAAGTGTTTGTGGCAGATTTTGATGCCTTGATGACTGATACTGGGGGCTCCCATTTAAAGCACTGTGGTTCAATGTCAGCCATTTTCACAGTCATGAGGCCTGGGCCATCCTTAAAAATATTCTTGTTTGCAGTAACAGCCAAAAAAATAAAAAAAATGGGTCGGTAGGTAGGTCAATAAGATTCAAAGTAAAAAAAAAAAGTACAATTTTGGTCATGGTGATTACGTAGGTATGAATTTAAACAAATGTGCATATTGTGACGCAACTCACTGGGTCCTCAACCCATGCCTTCAGGCGCATCACTGCAAACCTCAATCTGATGCAGGTATAGACCAGCCTTTCTCAAACTTCTTTGACCTGAGGCCCAGTCATGGCAGACTTTGGGGTCATAGGGCTCATCTACACGTACCCAACCCCACTCCCTCCAAATCAAATTGTCATTATCATTATCACAATCATTATTCCTATATTGTTATATATGCACTTTCACTTAAATGTTTTGTGACATGCACATCAGAGGACTGCTTTACTAATGTAAGATATAATTAGTTTAATTGCTTTTGCATGGTTGCATGATGCTTGCATAAGAAAAGAAATACTTCTCAAAACAGCAACAATTATATGGGTGCTATTGTTTTGGGATGTTTCCCTCATGCAAGCATCATACATTGGTAGGAAATGGAGAAAAATGAAGTTTTCTAATGAAGTTTAATTTGAATGCCTGAATGTAAGGATTCAGGAAACACAATACCAGCTTTTTTGGCGAGCAGATAGGCATAAATCACTGATCTGTTGATCTTTAACAGATAGAAAGAAGGCTACAATAGCTTTTGGCCACGTTATATTCAAATTTGACTATACAATACTCAGTGCTATACAGTGTATTATACAGTCTCTGCTCTGTTTCTATGGAAGTTCCAAAAATCAACGTTGTTGTCAAGTGTCGTTAAACAATTAAATAGCATTCAACAGGTTGAAGCGGAGCTTTGATACCAACCTCTCGCGCAGGCGCCTGCATTGAATGAACGCTCATACCACCACTTTATTGTATGGCTCCATGTTTAATGACATCGATAGCAGAAACGTTTGTTTTCTTTTTTTGTCGGCCCGCGGTATCTTGATCAACTGCGCAGCAAATTATCAGACGAAGCACCGGGCCTAATTTCACTCCACGACTCCGCGGACCAGTCTCCACATTGCGGACCCACATCAAAACAAAACTATTTCCTGATTGGTTGAGAAATCCTATTTTCTGATTGGCTGATAGGTTAGTAACTCAACAGCAGCTCTCTGAGCTGAATGAGTGCACAGACAGCAACAATGTGTGACACGTTTTTAAAATATACAATGTAACAACTCACTGACTTTTTGTTGCAGAGAAGACTTTAGCACAAGAAGTGAAGTGTAAAGCATGGATTATATTGCGCATACACGTCCATGCATCAAGAGAGAGAAACGCACACGCTCACCTGACAGTAGTGTTAATTTCGTCAGACAAGATGAGAGGAAATATGTTCGTCAACGACCTTTTTTTTCATGACTAAGAGGAGACGATGACGAGATTGCACTAATGTCCTGAAACACTGTATAGCCCTTAGAAATTTCTGTGCGGGCAAGTTAATAATTTCTCGGAGTGAGAAATGCCATGTGTGAGCGTGTGAAGTCATTGAAATGCGTGTGTCTCACGCTCAATGCGTGAGACTTGAGAGGTCTGCACAAAGACAACAAAACATAGCGATAACAACACCATTTTTATCAGTCATACTCACAGCTGCTTTGGATTATGAAGAAACGCAGGAATAAACTCACTCGCTCACTTATTTGTCGTTCCTAGTGCAGGCTACTTGTTGAGGTCTCACACACAGAGGTTATGGAAGAAGACTACTCCGGTAGCCTGCTAATGCAATACTAATGCAATATGCAATACACCATTAATTTCTTTTGAAAGAAAGCACATGTATCTTGTATGCTATTGTGAATACGGGTCTACAGTTTCACTCACTGTTTCACTCGCACTTTTCTGAATGGTGTGAAATAATCAAAAATAATACAACATAATGCAAAATGTGTCTGCACACCACCAAGGTCATTTAGTTTAGTCTTCACTCTTGGTTGACATGTTTATGGGATGGCTAATATAGCCTTTTGATTCTTGACTGCCAAGTTAAAGGAAACTGTGATTTTTCACATAGATACTCGGTGACCTCGAGAAACATAAATTTATGTGAAAAATCGGCAGAATTCTCCTTTAACTGATGAAACACAGCGTACACTATGTGTGTGTGTGTGTGTGTGAGAGAGAGAGTGAGTGAGTGCGTGTGTGTGTGTGTGTGTGTCACCCAGGGTGTCATGCAAGCCAGATTCATCACTGGTTTTCACAATGTTAAACTACAATTGAAGCAGCAACCAGGAATTAAAACAGAGATGAATGCATGAACACTCACACGCAGCCTTATAATCATGCAAGTGTAGTTTACCATATGGGAGCAAGTGTCTGCAGAGAGTCCCTCTGCTCTTATCTTTCCCTGAGCAGATGAGAGAGAGGATGAGCTCGGGTAGGGCATCTGGAGTCTCCAAAACATCTCCGCACCTCCTGACGGGCTCAACAGGCTAGAAAAACACTAGCAAGGAGGGAGTCTGAGTTAAAAGAGCTGTGATCCAACCTGGCAATAGAGCAGCAGGAAAAGAACATATCTATAATACGGCCCTTGGTTAAGCCATTCTTTTTTCTTTTCTTTTTCTTTTGGACTTAAACTTAACTTTTTTCCAGTTCATTCCAGTGTTGCGCTCACTCCTCTAATTTGGTAGCGTCTTTCAGCCGTACTCATGCATTAAACAACGTACAGTTCTTAAGAGGAGAGAAATTGGCTCCCAAAAGACTCCAATCAATGAAGTCAATGCCATTTAAACTGGAGTTAGACTCACTCTCTCACTCTCTCTCTCTCTTTCTTTCTTTCTCTCTTTCCTACTTTCTCCCCCGTTTGTTCTGCATAAATGAGCTGTAGACTTAATCACTGCTGCTGGCTCCTCACGATGCCTGCCTAACAGCTGTGTTTTCTTCTTGACCATGAGAAATATTTATGAGGAATTTCATGAGAATGATGCATTTTGCCAGCAACAATATCAGAAAATATAATGATGGCCCTACAAAAGCACCAGTATAGTGCATGTTAGCAGCGAGTTGAGGTGGCTACTACTACACACATGGAGATGGAAGAGGGTGTCAGTGGAATGGAGGAGATGAAGGAAAAAAATGAAAGCATGAGATGACAGATCGAAGATGAAAGTGGGGTGTGTGCTTGAACAGTGAACACTGAGGAGAGACCAAGGCTCTGGGATAGAGGACAGAAACGGCCAGACAGAAACAGAGGGGGTCAGAGAGAGAGAGAAAAAGAGTGAAGTAAGGTGAGAGATACAGATGAAAAGCGCAGAGGGTGAGAGAGAAAGAGAGAGAGTAGGTCTGAACAGTATGAGAGAGAGGACGGTAGCACTGCTTAGACGAATGAAGATGGGTGGAGGGAACAGTGTTCTAATTAAAAAAAAGGGAGAATCAATTCTACTGCAGTCTCCCGTGCACCAGCCTGCCCACAATGTCATCTTTGAAAGAACGCAGCGAGAGGGAGTGCCTAGTGTATGACCCCACATTACTGCCAGTAGTTAGGTTTTTATCCTGAGTCTCGGTGAAAGAATATGATATAGGGAGAGAGCATGGGAGGGGGAGAATGAGAGGAGAGGAGGAGGATCGAGAGGAAGTAAGCAAACGGATAGCTAGAGTGACGGCACCAGAAAAGCGCACGCAAGTTCTTACGTCAACACAACCCAAGTTGGAGAGATGTGGGAAGAGGGTGTGACATGGCTGGGAGTGCTAGGGTGAGATCTCCCAACTCTGGGCATGTGAGAGAAAGAGTGCTAAATATGCAGGCACGAGATGAAGAGAAAGAGCAGGTTGGGTGTGGGGATGGCGATGGTGCAGTGGTGGTGGTGGTGGTGGTGGAGAATGTTTGAGGTAGGTGCAACAGTGTTGTGTTGAACAGCAAGGCTTAAACATCTTTCAGCATTCACGGTACACTGCATAACCCATCACCTTGTCAACACTTGGCATAGCCCATCAAATTTGTACCTGCAGTGAAGTAAATATGTCTTTGAATCTGCATATTCTGGAAGTTAATGTGAATTTATGGGCAATCTCACACTTTTGTATGTAATGGATGTCTGAATTTATTAACAAATTAATTAATTTATGTCCGATATTTGAATTTATGAGCTAATCACAATTTATGTCGGGATGTCAGTCCCTTATAGGCCTACTTGACATTGACATAGCAAAATATAAAAATATATTTTCAAATAGGTAAATAACTGTCTCTTTATGACAGGCTGTCTAGCACATAGACTAGTCTGAAAACTGAAATTAAACCTTTACTTATATTGTAATATATATTGTAATATTGTACATTACTATATTATATTATTATCTTGTATATTACTACTATATTAGTGTCATCATCAAATGAGATCTCATTGCATTGTCTCTCTGATGATGTAGTTTTCTCAAACCTCCTGTTAACCACCACAGATGAGGGAGGAAATAACAGCTTTCTCTGTCCTTACCTACGTGCAGATGGCCCCAGTCTCTCAGTAAATGGCATAGGTGAGACACAATACCACAGTGCCCCATGGTCCACCTGTCTCAGCCTCTGCACCTCCTTATATTCCCTTTCATGACCCTTCACTGTTAGATGAGGATTACGCAAAACCTCCCTGTCTACTGATGCAGTACCAAGATCTCTCTCTTTAAACACACACTCCAAACATGACTTGTGACACCATCATTCTTCAATTAAAATCATACACTTCTCCTTACATTTCTGTTGATTTCCAATCACATCACTTCTACAGTCTTCTATTTTCTTCCTCCTCCTTCTCTTCAGTCTTGGCTCTCGCCCTCTCTCCCACTAAGTGAGTGTGTGTACGTCAATGTGTGTATGCGCAGTGTGAGTGTGTGTGTGTGTGTGTGTGTGTGAGAGAGAGAGAAAGAAAGAAAGAGAGAGAGTGTCTGTGTGTGTGTGTGTGTGGTGTGTGTGTGTGTGTGTGTGTGTGTATGCGGTATGTGTGTGTGTGTGTGTGTGGAGTGGAGTGGAGTGGTGGTGAACACCACAACACTGTTGCTCACTCACCTTGGCATGTTCCGATCCAGACAGGTAATCAGGAAACCTCAGAGTCAGTGTGTGTGTGTGTGTGTGTGTGTGTGTGTGTGTGTATGTGTTTGTGTATGTGTGTCTGTGTGTGGCTCTGAGTAGGCCGGAGTTGGCTACGAGGACCTGCCTGCCTGCTGGTCCTCTGCTGACTCGGAGCTTTCCTGATTACCTGTCCGGATCAGGACATGCCAAGGTGAGTGAGCCACAGCGCTGTGGTGTTCACCACAACTCCAGTCCTGATGCCCTGGACACCAAGTCCTTATTCTGTCACCACTGACTTTCTGAACGAGGTTCCAGATCCCCCACCAGGCTATAAACAGAATCATATGATATGACATCTCTGTGTGTGTGTGTGTGTGTGTGTGTGTGTGTGTGTATGTGGGGGGGGGGATTTTGCTTGGCCCAGGCTCTACTGAGGTTGGTGGATAATGAGGAAATAGACTAATGAAATGACCACTCAAGGACAAACAAATCTGTTTGGCTGTTTGACTTCCTCCCTCAATATTGTTGACTAGGCCTCTAGTGCAATTAAAACAGTGCAACATTGCACTTCACTAGTGCAAGTTCGTAGTTTTTTCCCCCATTATCTGACTTATATAGCAATAGATAGGACCATGTTCTTTGAAATAAATAGTATAACATGTATTTCAAATATATCACCGGTAATATTTATTCCAAATATAACTTAATTTGTTCATAGAATAATTGGGGAATGACATCCGTGAAATTGATAACTGCAACACAACAAAATCCATGGCTGGTAAAAGTTAATAGCCTTTTCTATCAAATTGTCCAGCAGCACAAAATGACCACACTGAGAGCACACTCAGCTGCTGAGATGGTACCCTTGATCTGCATCTACCTCCTTGGGAGTCCAGTGGAGAGCCAAAGCACCAAGATGCTTTTCTTCACACGGTTTGCCTCTTAATGAATTAATTAAAGCTATCGTTAGCCTCACTGCACTCAATGATCTGTAACGTGTAAGGCCTAAATTTACAGGCCAGAATCTCATCCACAGGCCATAATTACTTTAAGTAAATGATGGTGAACTATGCTTCAGTAGGCATGCATATATAGAGTGCATTAAAAAGCCAACACTGGTGTGATCAGGAAGAGGTTCATAGCCTCAGCTTTGCCTTTCATTGCCCCAGGTGGGAGTAGGCATTAGCGTTGATGTGGTGATTGGTTTGAGAGAATGCTGTCTGATTTTTGAATGATTTTTGAATGAGAGCAGCTGGTTAGTATTGCAGTTAGGTAGGTAGTTGTGACATGCAATCAGATCACAATCAGAATTGTTATTTTTTGGAGTGGATGTATTCAATCAATGCCCAGATTTTTGTCTTCAGCTTAAAATATATTACGGTATTTTAATAAACCAGCAAGGTTTAGAATAATATTTGAGGATAACAGATCCCCTGAAAACACAACAATAATGATACGTGGCTGACTCGTGTATCTATGCTGTCACAAATTGCTGAATAAATATAATAGTTACTTTCGAGTGTCAAAACAGTGTGAATGGTGAAGTATCCGGACAGGTAAACAAAAGCTCTGAACAAGAAAGAGTTCAGCAGAGCGCATCTCAATGCGTGTGTGTGTGTGTCCGTGTGTGTGTCTGTGTGTGTGTCTATGTCTCTTTGTGTGTACGTGGTGTGTGGTGGTGGGGGTCCTGTTGTCAGTAACCTGGAAAGAAAGAAAAGAAAAAAAAGAGGAAAAAAGAATGAACCCCCCAGAAAAGTGACTAATGGTCACACGAAAGCCAGGTGTGAAAATCTGTGACCCAATTCACACTTGAAGTGTGTCTAAATACATATTTCACACATGACTGACACAGAAGGGAAAAGATTGCAGGGTTTACCTGGGCAAAGCACAAACAATGCAAGGTAGGAGAGGAATGGAACGGAAAGGGAAAAAAGTCTACAGTTTGAAAGATACGCAAACATACAGTATTTGTTGTCTTCATTTCTATCAATCTGCTGGGAAATTTCAACCTAAATGATTTCTACATAGGATAATAGATAATATATAGATAGACTTGCATAGAAAGATTGATTTACACTAGAGTTTATATTTGAGAGTAACCAAGTGTGAACAGATTCCTTCATTAATGAGTCATGTGAGGGGAAATAGATCTTGCTAACGTTGTGACATCATTGTTTTTGTCTTTCAATGTTTAGGCAGGACACTTGGGTGTTCTGATCAAAATGTGCCACTCTGTTAATGTCTTACACTCGCATTCAATCACAACACTAAAAAGACAGACTACCCAATTTATTTTTTCCCCTTTTTCTTCGAGGAGTAAAATGAAAAACTATGTGTAATTCATATTTGGCTGATGAGGCAGACAAGAAAATGAGTGTGATTACTCCGCCTGTGGAAATACTGATCTATTTGTGGTAATAAGGTCTGGTATATATATATATGCAAATTATCTCATTGGCTAAATCTCGAAGATGATTGGGTTATAACAAATAGAGATACTTACGGTCCATTCTTAGTGCATACTGATAAAAGTGTAATGAAACCAAATTACTCCCACCAACTATATTTTCCTCTTCAATTTTTCCAATCATTGCCTTTCCTTGATTGGGCCATCAGACGCATGAATTGAGGATAAGGATTCATTCATTTCTAGATGTCTTTGCTATACAGTAGAATTCTGAGAAAGCTCTTAGGATGACCTGGCTACTCAATGGCAGTAGTCACTGAAAATATCAGGGATAAAGACTCACTTGAAAAGTCTCCTTATGAGATATATATGTTAAAGCAGTGGCATAGTTTGTGTAAGAGTATTGACGGTCATGTGAAGTGGACATTTACTGGCCTAAGGAGCTGCTCTTTTATTATGTTTGTCCATTCCATTGACTGGCTGTTTTTTAAGGCTATATTGAAGGCAGGCTCAGACTGGTAATCTGATATCTGACAATTGTTAGAGTGGACGATTTACCCAGTGGGACACAAAGCCACCGCAATGTGTAGGATATTAGGCTAGCTATTGTAAGGCAGCTATGGGGAGTACTACATACAGCCAAGACCCCCATATTGCGTTGCCAACTTAGTATTGATTATCCTTGCTTATAAATAGCCTGAAATTGTTGTTCATAATTTAGGAGACTGGGATCAGTCAAGTCAAAAATGGCCAGGGCCAACACCCAGTCCGACCCTGTTAGGAGGAAATGTCATCCTTGTGGGAATGAAAAAGGGAATTTAAAGGCACTAGCAACCAACCTTTTATTTTGAACGACCTGCCATGAGACATGATTCACTGTGAATAGTTGAATGTGACACTGACCTTAAAGGGGTTTTAAAAATGAGGGGACTCTTGAAGTTTAGAGTCCAACAGTGTTACCATACATGTTTTGTTAACATGTATAACACACACCGGCATGACAGAATTAAATCAGAAATAGCAATTGGCAAATACAGTACATGCAATGCAAATACTTCCCATCTTATTTTGCCAGGTATATATAGCTAACTGCCTGTCAACACATGTGTTTGTGTAATGAGGCTATGGGGTTCATGAAATGTTGTCCCATTTCACATAGGATGATTTCAGTCCCTAACCCTAGTACAGTAACTCTGTTTCAAGGGGAAGGGGTAGGGGGAATCTATGGCAATACTCTTCTCCCACAAATGGAATAAAAATAAAGTAAAACAGAATCAAATCCAATTGAGGTACAAGAATATTAGACATCATATAGTTGAACCCTTCACCATGTAGGCTACAGTATGTCTCGGTGATGGTGACATCTAACCAATAGTAAGTCCTGGTCCATGGGTGGCGAGTGATGTTAATGCAGTGAACTGTTTTGAGGCGCCTGATATGATTTGATTTAAGCCAATTTGACACCAAACATGATAGGTGTTATTCAATTTTAGAATATTGTGCGGCCTAATGTGGGCCTCGAATAAAAAGAAAGGCTGTAACCTGTGACTGTGGGTTATTGGATGTGACACAACATAACTAGGTACCTTGTCACATGAAGGTTTTTTTTTCTTTTCTTTTCAAACCGGTGACAGGTATCAAGGAGGAAGGGTGTTGAGAAAGAATTGAACCTTTGGTACACATTCATGGACATGTTACTTTCTGATCGGGAGGATAGAAGGCGCGGTGATGTCAGTCTGTGGGAGGTTTTAAATTGTAGAGGCCACTGGGCCGAATGTTGTTAAGATGTGGAAGAAATTAACAAACTTGTGAAACAAACTGATAGTGACGTAGCCAAAACATTTCAACAGGGTGGACTTTTGAGAAGTAGAATGGGTCACTGTTTTTCACATAAAAAATGTAAACATTTTGAAATACTGACTGCTAAACATGTCATTTTAACACAGATTTCGAGGACAGAAATACCAATACCTAAAGAAAACTGCGCCCGTCTTCTGTCTGACTGACGTGAACATTGCCTATAGGCCAAACTAATAGGCTGTCACATGCTGGACACTAAGCCTACCCCACATGAAGAAATATCGCATGTTAACAATGAAGAGAACCTTTCATTATGCGAATGGGTTACGGATTATGGCAAAACCATAGCTTTTGGTGAACGGATATGCAGATCATCCCCCTCATTTCTCCAGTGGTTCAGTTTCACTTGCGTAGACGCGCCCACACATTGAATGAGTGCTCACATCACTACCCCCCAATTGTAGGCTGTGCCTCTTTATTTGATCACACTAAATTAAGAAATATTTCCTAATCTGGAAAACGTTTTTTTTTTTTTTTCCAGATAGTTTATTTTTCTGTTGGCCAGCGGTTCCATAATACCATCGACTTCCCAATCTGCCAGCCCTCCTGTTGTGTTTGCGGTCAAATGTGACTGATTGACAATTATTTTCTCTCAAAAAATATTGTTAACTTATTCGAACTACCATGAGGCTCAATGACTTTGTTAACACAGGGCATCTGAACACACAAAACAAATTTTGATCATTTTCATAACAATTTGAGTGTTTTATTTAACTTTAGAACACACATGTGTATTCCCGGTCAAAAATGACTGGCCATTAGAAATTAATGGGTGAGAAATGGTCAGTGTATAAAATTGAGTCCAGGCACATAGTTATTGATCAGATGGACTGTATGTGTGCTTATGTACATTAAAACACACACACAAACACACCCTGACGCCCCCTCTTTGGTTCTATGCCAGCCCCCACTGGAACCTTTCCCCAATAGAATCTCCCTCTTTCTGACTTGCATGAGCTCAGGTCAATGAGGCCTGCAGGCTATATTGCAAATGGAAGATCAAATCTGGTTATATCTACTAGAACACAAATTGATACAAAGGTCTATCACAACATTAAATGATATGTGTTACTTTGGATTTGGACAAGTTATAATGCAGCGGTCATTTTTGACCGGGAACACAAAACTAGTAAACATGAAATGAACACAACAGGAGGGCTAGACTAGGGTATTAAATCTGTCATATCCTACTGTACATGCACAAATAGTTTGACTTTTTTTTAAAGTGGAGTAGAAATACTGCTCTGCATTATGTCTTTCATCTTATTATCATGTATTATTTCATGATTGCTAAACTTTTGATTCTTTTTAATGTTGCCATCAGTTTACTCCATTCAACTGCGCTTGTGAATGAATTACTGTATATCATTCAGTTATGGGCACCGCAAATTACATTAGAAGGCGGTGACAGGAGGTGATGAGCACCATTTACGCAATCAAGTGAAAACTAAGTAAATTCCACGTAATATGGCAAGGCACAGCGTTTCACTTTCTGCAAACAGAAAAACTTGCCATTTGTGCTGTCTTTGTACTTTGAGGCCTGTACATCAATCTAAGGTAAACGGATGGATAGGGATGTGATGCAACCAGTTCAAATAGCAGAGATTATGTTTTCTCACATTATAGTAACTGCATTTTGGATGTGTTGAAACAGTCAAGCTGAAGATGCTGACCAAACAGGAGGTGATTATGAATATGTAAGGAGTCCTAATGTTTCTATACTGATCAAACTCCTGATCATGTGAACTGTTGATTAATTACTCTACCACATGATGGTATGACCTCATGGCGGGCCCATTGTCACATATTGCTGCTACAACAACTTTTGATTATATCTCTAACCTTTGCCTTTTTCACAGGAGAAACTAACTAGGAAGCAGGAAATGTAATAAATGTGTACATTGTCATGTCTTGATTGATTCACTCTCACTACAACAATGGTCTCAAGTCTCATCAAAGTACTCTCAAATCAGCTGACCTCCAACCATGTGATCCCAAATCAGCTGACCTCCAATCATGTGATCCATATCAATGTAACCAACCACAAACTAGGTAGCCTATTTAAGTGAAGTTTACAGACCATTCTGGGAGCCATTCTGTAGTCAGAATCTCCCGCACCACTAAGGTGTGAAGTCATCATCCTCTGAGCTGGTATGCTCATTCTCTGATTGCTTCATATGGTTTCCTAAATGTTCCTTTAACCTGTTTTCTTAACTTTCACATTATTAATTTAGGTGTACCTTCTATAATGTATTGGATGAATAGCTTGTATCTGACAAATAAATTGTTATGCTTTGACCCGCATAGTTTTCTAGAATTTCTTTAGATATCCCTCAAAGTTTAAGATGTGCCAGGGGGAACGGCTAGTTAGCCGTTACAGCTATTAGTCCCTAGGGCCGTGGGGCTAAATCAGTGAAAGTAGGCATGCTACCAGGAGAACTGGCCATCGTATTGTACTGTGGTGGGTCACTGATTTTATTAGTAGTCTGGAATTAGACAGCTAACCTTAGCACACCCTGAACCCTCTGTAGCTTCGGTAAGATGTTCTGTCCAGATGAGTATAGTGGTCCAGGCCAGCACTATTGCCTCTGACCAACTTTCACACTAGGATCATTACTCAGTAAATGGTGCCTCCCGAATTAGTCGGCCGAGGAGGGCCTTGCACACTATTCTTGAGGAAGTTGAGTCTAATTAAATAGCTAGAAGGCATTCTTGTAACAGTATTGTGGGTAGGCCTACATTGGTAATTGGATAGTAATATTACTTTGACTGAAACTTCTCCATATCTAGCGGGGTCAGAATCATTAGGTTAACAGGGGTTCGATAATCAATTGTTATTTCCAACAGCACGCGGAAGCTTCACGATTTCCTTCGACCACTCCCAGTTCCCTTATTGGTCCTGACGAGTGACGTCTTATAAATACATGCAGCAGCTAAAGTGATATATTATATACTCCAGTGTGCCTGCACTTTATGAAAGGGATGGGATGTATTGTCAGGCAATCAGTAGTGTAACTGCGTGCATAATACATAAAGTAGATGCATATTGACTTTATACACATTTTAATTTCAAATCAAAGTCATACATAGTAAGCACTGATTGAAGATACTGACTTATGTACAACAAGGTCAATATAACTGCCGTTCCAGAGCTAAAATATATAGACAACCCTAAGTAATAGATAAGTATGAGTAAAGACACTTTGGATCTTCCTGGATAAGGCTGCAAAGAGCGGTTCATTGTTTTATTTAGAGCTATATTCAATTGCCAAGGCTATCTGTCACTGCTAGATACACTTTATCCCAAAACAGTAGCCGTGGTCATATTTCAAAGGCAGCTCCACATTGGCAGATATACTCTGTGAGGCCTCTCTTCCACATCTGTAAAATATCGCAGTAAAAAAGACGCAGTGCTATATTAATTATATTTGATGTGGCATAGAGAGTCCGCCCTCCACTATGAGAGCTTAGATTTATAGTTTTACCCATAGGTCAATAGCCTATTCACATCAAGGAACATTGAGCCAAGCCAAGCATCCCCTCCAAATGGACTAATTCATCATAATTAGAAGGCCTTTTACAAATTCAACAAATACAGTTTAAAGTTATATCGAACACCTCATTGAGCTATGTGTTGCTGCAACCAAGCTGGCCAGGGAAGATGCTCAATACAAGAGGACAATCTTGCTTTTCTCTAAAACTTGGCCATTTCATCCACCCACCCCACTCTCCCAACACAACATTCATAGGTTTTCCACATCTGTGATTGGGGAAACTTCAAGAAAAAGTGAAGCTTTGGTGCCAACAGTGTTTGCTTGCCAATTTAATTTACTAGCACACCTTTTTTTTATTTTGTGAAAAAAAAAAAGATAAGACACAGAAATCGTGAAGAACTCCTCAGCCCAACTGGTGGAGAAGTTGTCTGCTTCTCCGTCTTACCTCCATATGGCAGTAGACGGGTGTTTTATTTATCAATTGTGCCAACTGACTGGCCTCTCGTGTTGCCCCGTTGGAAGGCCGTCTGGCAAGCCTCGTTTGCAGAAACACCAAAACCCATCAGGCTCTGGCTCAGAGCCACTGTGGGAAATTGCCTCAGAATGAGTTCTTAATGGGACCACACACAAGAAGTGATAGCAATCGCCAGCAAAAAAAAAAAGTGAGCTGTAAAATTTAAAGATAAAGGCATGGCATGAAATCCCACACTATATCAAAACCCAGCATGCCTTCAGCCCAACAAGGTAACAAGTTAGTGTGCAGAACAGGATGGCAGCAATCATATTCAATAAATAAAACACAAACAAAACCTAACAATGAAACTGACATGTAGCACTGACAATTAATGCAACATATTTCTGCACATATGTAAGGGATAATGTATAGAACGCCCGACATAATAAGTAAGGGATAATGTATAGAACGCCGGGCATTATGGGAAAATAAGTCCTTTCAGGGCGAAACAAGACCGGTTCGCCCTGTCGGGATTTATTTTCCCCATAATGCCCGGCGTTCTATACATTATCCCGCTTTTTATACAGCTACTTGCCTAAACTCCACGATATGTCTCTTTACATTTAATTGTTACCGTTTCATCGTGGCTTTTGCTGAGAAACAAATAGTTCGCAACACACGCTGAACTTGATTCAAACATTCTTTAGAACTCAGCTGATCAACTTTCACTTTTGAATGAAGTTCCAATGCAAGAAGTGACTGGAATACTTGCGGAGTGATATGATCAGCAGCACAAAACCCGTTGCCATTGACAGCGGTAAATATATGTTTGCAGCGGTAATTACATGAATTTATTTTACCGTAGAACGTTGGGAAATCCCATTCAAGCCAATGGAGCGTTCTACTAGCATTGTGAAGAGCCGTATAATAAATGTTTGTATTGCTTTGTTGGTTTGCTCTAATATATGTCTCTTTTTCATATAGGCCTATATTAAAGAGAGGTTTGTTCTAATACATGTCTTTTTATATACAGTATATATTAAAGAGAGGTTTGTTGGCAGACAAGGCAAGAACACATGTGTTTAATCTGCATTTCATTGTCTCAAGAAATATGACAACCATTGGAGTGTTATTCACATTAAACAAATAAGTATGTTTTTATGCCACTCTGTGGGCATGTCCGTGAGCTCCCATTTACATGCCCCTAGTGTAGGGCTATAGCTGCCTGGCTGCGTTAGCTGCTGGCTGTAGCAACTCAAACTAGGTAAAACCAGTTGTTTTTATTTTTTCGTTCCGACAGTACTTGGTGATCTTGAGAAATGGAGATCTGTGAAAACTCGCAGGATTTCTCTTTTAACATGTAAGGACGAGTTGGAGGCTCAATAACAGCAGTAGAACAGCAAAACAAGGCTCCATTCCGAATTATTTGATCACTACTTTGAAGCTGTTAGAGACCCAAATAGAGACATAAATTGAGGATAGGAAAACAAATGGCTAAATTGTATAAATTAATACTAGGGCGGTCAAAATAACTGATTAATTTCGATTAATTAATTTGAGAAAAAATAACTGATTAAAAAAATTAGTGCAGATTAATCGATTCTGTATGACCTTTGACCCCGAGCCGTTCTAGTCAGTAAAAATTAGACTGTAAAATGAAGGAGAGAGAAGAAAACGTGCTGCCTGGATCCTTGATTGGATAAAAATAAAGTGTTGAAAATAAAGTCCTCTGCAATGTCTGCAGCAAGGAATTTGCATATCACCGGAGTTCATCAACTCTATAGTCGCACATCTATGCAAAGAAATAAGTGTTGATATTGAGGGGAGTGTTAATTTATTTTCATTGTGTCCCCTAGCCTAGGTTATATCTGTGGCCTGAAATGCCTTGTATGTGAAAAAAAAAACTTCTTCCCGAAGCACTTTTGAATTTATTTCCTCAGCATATTAGATCATATCATAGATTATTATGGCCGTTATTTCAATAGTGAAAATAATAATAAAAGAGTTTTTGAACTTTAATGAACTTTAATGTCACTAATGCTGATTATTCAATGATTCGTTTGAATTGAAATATTTATTTTGAATTTTAATACTTTCACAACAAAAATTATATATGCGATTAATTTAGATAAATTAATCACAGAGTATGTAATTAATTAGATTAATTTTTTTAATTGATTGACAGCCCTAATTAATACATTTCACAATGTATAACATGCATCCCAGTCAGCTCTGAGCCCAGGTTTCTGTCTAGTATACAACAACACATTCCCTACACCACTCTGCTGCAGACTGCTGTTCTTGCAAGGGACCCAAATAATTCATCTTCTTTGCCCTGGGGCCTTGCATTCACCTTTGTAAATAGACGACGTGGTCATAAACTATGCTTGTCTAAGCTCAATCAGAATCATTCCTTCAGTTGATCAGTTGACATCGGCACATCTACGTGACAAGTTGACGGCAAAAATGGTGTGTGCATAAAACAAAATGGGTGAACATTAGTGGCCATCGCCTTGCTCTGCCAACGATACAAATGTGATCTCCAGCCGTGGCTGTCTTGGCCCAAGCCAAGAGTAATCAGCCGCCAAAGGCTACCACACAACCCGATAGCTTTTAGTCATCGCAGGGTGTTGGAATAGTGGAAAAATACAATCTTTTTCTCCCCCCCTCCTCCTCCACCTCCTCATGCTCCCACCAGCCTGTTCCTGACTTGTTTCTCTGCCATCAGCACTGTGAGTGAGAGAGAGAGAGAGCGAGAGATAGAGAGAGAGAGAGAGAGAGAGAGAGAGAGAGCACGCTTTGGGAATTGTGTCATTTTCATGTTCTTCCCCTCTTGGAGGCTAATGTGTTTACACTGTCTAATTTTGCTGTTTTCTGCAATATTCATTCACTCTCCTGTGATTCCGTCAATTGAAGCTGTCAGTCTGGCTTAGTGGAGCGCGGATGGCATCTTTCTATCAAGCGGTGGTGGGAAACATGATGGATTAGACTGGGAATTCTCATCCTCTGGCCTCGGCTTGGGTGTGTGGGCCTGGCAGAAGGAAGAGTTAGCTTGCAACACTTTGAGGTCGAAGATTTTGTGTCCATAATCAAGGCTAAGTCTTGTGTCTATTCTTTAATTACAGAGCAAGGCCCCGTGTATCAAACCTCCAGAGTTGCAATATTGTCCTCTGAGCTGAGAAAATTCTTAAAGGGGACTACAAGGTTACTTTCTGCTACACATTGCCCTGAAACTCCCACATGTACAGTATTTGCCATGAATTTGAAGTCACTATAGCATTGGAATGAATAAGTATTCCAGAAAATGACATGGCAGCATGTTAAGGTATTGCTAATTTATAGGTTTTCTGTGTGGTTTATATGTTATGTTACCCCTCATTCACATCAAGCATTAGTTCATTCTACCTCAGATAGTGCAACTATTATAGGTGTATTGAAAGATAATCTATAGCATGTTAAAACCACCGTCTTCTTTGTGTCTCAGTCAATTTGCTTTCTCTTCACCAAATATGGATAAATATCTACAGTAATAACTGGCAAGCACTAACACTGTGAACCTCTGGAGATGTTACACTTAACTGCCACTGAAAGGGAAAACTATCCACTTAACATTGTTTTAAACATGGTTCACTCATCCTTTTTTAATTTAGTGTGGGGGACATTTTTTATATGTTTTTTTTTCTCGTCCAATTCACTCGCTGAGCCAAGGTAATGGCAATTACCACACAAGCTCGTGCTGGCTGGCAGGCAGGCAGGGAAGGCATCCGATGTCCTGCTTAGCATCCAGATGACACATGGCAACATTGCTGTTTACACGCCCGCAGCCCCATAGCAGGAGTAAGCCGATTGCCTCCTCCTGCCTTCAGTGAGCATTGATTACTTGTCCTAAAGGCCATCGTCATCGTCACAACAAGAAAATTACCACAATGTGTATCATTTCACGGCACTGGGGGTCGTGGTAGATGTGAGAGAGGAAGAGAAAAAAAAAGAAAACAACTTTTTTCCTCCCCAGTGTGGCTGTTCAGTTTATGTATTCAAATGAGAAATTACATGTGGAAGGAAGACATATGATGCTTCAAGGTGGGTAGGCTTTTTGACAAAGGAGAAATTGCATGTGGAAAAATAATATTTGAAGCTTCTTGATGTGAAGGCGTTTTTTTTTTTTGTTTCTAAATTCTCTCTTTGTTTGCTCTCAGAAGATTTGGAGACCAGCGGCTAAAAGCTGCATCACCAGGGGAGGGGCCTACCTCCTGTGTGGTTCGTCCGGTGGTTCAGAAGCCTCCATCCCACTGCCATGGACCAGCAGTGAACCTCCTGAGGAGATACAGCTACATATTTGAACGAAAAAAGCAGAGCAAACCACATAATCTCATCTCAAGGGAGTTGGCCCGGGCTCAAACTCGTAGACATTTTACAGGATGATTGAGAATTGCGTGGATCAGGCCTCAGAAACATTTATGTGGTGTGTGTGAGAGAGAGAGAGAGCAGGGGGCCAACTCAGTCTCTTGGTTGGTTTTTCCAATTGCTTTTAACTTGGACCTTCCTCTTGAGATTGCGCCGCGGAGGAGGAACTCTCAGAGTAGAATCAATTAAAGCAAATGTTCCGCAGCCTTCATGGATGGCATGTGAGCTTGTTGCTTAGTTACTTTATTCCAGTTGGGCAAACAATGACTCTCATGAGTGGGGAGAAGGCAAGAGAGAGAGAGAGAGAAAAAGAATGAGTGGAGTGAAATTGAGAGACAGGGATTCGGTGTCAAGGGAGGGCAAACATATCAAGTGTATATTTTAATTATCTCCTTTTTCTACACTATTTGAGAGGAGACTGTCCCTTCAGACAGCTCAAGATGAATCGTCCCCTGTGTTTCCATTTCATTTGTGTGTGTGTGTGTGTGTGTGTGTGTGTGTGTGTAAGGAACAGGCATGTATGGGTATTTGCATTTTATGAACTGTACAGAGTTGCAGTTATGGAAGTTCATACAGAGGCTTCTTATCAGTGTTCAGTTTCAGGTTTTGTTGTTCCTTTCACCAGAGTCCATTTACTACTTCTTGCATTCGAATGTGGGTGTAGATCATCATTGTCAATTTCTAGTGCCAAAAGGTGAAGATATTATCTTTCATCCAATGATTACAGATATACTGTTTTAATAATCATACTTAATATTGTTTATTTAGTTAACGTTAGTTAAGACTTTGTAATTATTTTCCAATGATTTCCAATATAGCTTGCACCACACAAATAAGCCAGACCAAAATGTTAAACAGTGAGATAGGCTAAGAGCAGCTTAAATCAGAATGATTAATTAGGACAGCACATGGCATAGAGGCAAAGTGAAATGTATTTGCCATAAGATTTACACATTTTTTTATTGTGGCCTCTGATTTTGACTGATATAGGCTACATAGATATGAAAGACAGCCCTTTTTAAAATGCAGTTTTGGTGCATTTTTTAACATGCACATAAGCTACAGTCTTTGCTCTATCCCAACATTCATTTGAAGTGTCTGTTCTTTTTCATCCTCTAGGACTTGTCAGCCACATTGACTGTTGTGGCTTCCTGTTCCCTCAGCTTGTTAAGGGAAAAAAAAAAGTTACAAAATCCCTCTGACAAAATGTGGTGGTCCGCTACAGCAGGGCTGACATTTTAAGTGCTCAGGAGGAATGACGCGAATATATCACTTTCTGTAACGCAGCGAGCCGTGCAGACACACAATGTTTACGTCAAGTAAGACAGGGAAAAAAGAACACGCTTTTTTTTACATTTATCAAATGAATGAAAGAAATTCTTGCTTGGAAGAGCACCTGAATGGATTGATACATTCCCCCCTCTCCTTCTCCTATTATGTTGCCCCGTCTACATTTGCTATTGCAGAGTGTTGCATTATTAATTGACTGTAACTTCATGTCCATGGCCATCTCACAGGATGACATGCCTACTTTGTCATAGTGAGCACAGGAAGTCAGGGGAAATGGGACAGCTCTCACATTCACCCTGAAACACACACACTCACTCTGACACACACACTCGCACACACACACACACACACACACACACACACACACACACACACACACACACACACACACACACACACACATTACCCCAACCATCCTTGGCCCATTGCAGGAGCTGTTCTCCTAATCAGTAGAGATATGTGGCAGTGTGGCAGAGAATACCAGGTGATTTATTGGGTCTGTTAGATCCCCCCATAGCAAGGCCGCCTAACACCTTCAGAGGCAGGAACAAACCCAGACTCCCCCCTCTCCCCTCCTTCATTTACCTCCGTTTCCTGAGCGAGCACAGCAGGAACGTGAGAAACAGGAGGGGATGTAAGGAATATGCGGTCCAGTTTCAGTAGCATCTGCCTTCTCTGCTTAAGTTGATGGTTGCTTCAATGTAGCAAACTAATAGTGAGATGAGCTAAATTGTGTTTTTGCCATTTTGCTATTTGTTTGTTGCGGGTGATATCTCTCGGTGTCTTATGGTATGTTACACATGCTACCCCAGGCACAGCCTCGCAACCAAATGTCTGGTGCATTTCTTTATGTATGTTGTGTTAGCCAAAGCTGTCTAACTGGAAGAGTTGTCGTGCATTTCTGAACGTATGGCTCAGCAGTGCAGCCATGCAGCTGCAACTCTCAAGTCGGCCTGCAATCTAGCCCAAACTGGATTCTCGCGTCCACTGATGCAAAGATAACATTACAACATGTCCGCCAATGTTTTACCACCGCAAATGCATGAACCCTCTGCTATCTCATGACAAGCATAGGGCCCAAGACGGATCACGACCGTAATTCCACTCGAAACATTTCGAAGCCATTCCTCAACCTCTTTTTTTTCCCTTTCTTTTTACGAAAAGCCTGACATTCTGGCTACCTTAAGTGCTTACTCCTCCTTTTTGCATGCACAATGACTCCTTGGAGGGCTACCACCAAAACCCATTAGTGCACTCAGAGGGCTAAAACTTGTATGATTCCATAAATGTTTCATTGCGGTAAGTCCGTTTTTTTCTCTTTCTTTTTTTTTTGCTCTTTTTTGCTCTGGTGGAAATGGCTAGACCGCTGGATGAGCAGTGGCAGCGCAGCTGAGCCAGCGGCCACGTAGTGGGGCGAAGGCCCCGACATTTATTAAGGCAGTGAGAACACAAAAACATCCATCCTCTGAGGCCTTGTTATTCCAACACCATCTCGCCTCACAAGTCCCTGCGCAAATTTATTTTTAAACTGCGGGAGGAATTTATCCAATGTCTCACTGAAATATTTAGTTTGATGCTCACCTCTGTATTTGCATCAAATGGAATCAGCCCTTGAGAACAAGACTCATATGTCTTCCCGAGATGTTGGACAATGTGGGTGGCTTTTACAAAAAAAGGCTACAGCACAAGTTGCTGTTGCCTCAGTGTCAATGCTTAATTGAACTAGATGTACCGCAGAGCGGTACAAAATATGACCGCCGCCCAGTCCAGCACATGTTTTCCACAAAAATAAGTCACACTGAAAGGCATATATGATTCTAACTGTCTCACTGAATTCAATCAGTCAATTCTCACTGGTATCTGCTAGACAACAAGTACCAAAACATGATTAGTTCATAGATTTCACATGTAATATACATTTTATACAACCCCACCCCCATCTTGCCTGTTATTAATTCTAAGAAATTCTTGAATTGTGTGCATGTGTGCGTGTACATGTTTATGTTTATGTGTGTGTGGGTGTGTGTGCGTGCATGTGTGTGTTTGCCTGTTTATGTGCCTGTGTGTGTGCATGTGCATGTATGCGTATATATGTCTACTGTGTGAGTATGTGTCATACGTAGGATTACTGTGACTGTATGTGTGTGCGTGTGTATCTGTTTATGCACATGTGTGCATATGGAATGGGTTTACATGACCCCTGGAGGCAAACACCCTGGTCATCCTAGGCCTTACGGTTCTCCAGATATTCACAGAAAACTGTGTCTGCCCTACCCTCCTTTCGGGGGGTCCAGTCCAGCGGGGAGGCTACAGATCAAAACTAAAAGCGATGGTTCCATGCTATCCATGTGGGGTTACATGCCCACCAAGTTTCGTGTACCCCGGTCTTTCAGTGTCCCGGGAATCCTTGTTGGTGTACAGTCACTAAATGTACACATAAATTATTTTACTGTAAGGCCCCCCATGAACGAAAGTCCACAAAACTTGGCATGCATTCGGAGGGTGTCATAATGATCCTACACTTTCAATTTCGTGCAGTTTTGACCATGTCAGCCAGAGATATTGTGATGAAAACACCTAATGTTTTGCTTTTTAGTTTTTAACTAGGTGGCGCTATACATGAAATAAATGGTAATGGGATAGGTTGACATGCCCCCTTAAGACCAACATACAAAAAAAAGGTGGACCTCCTAGGCCCTACGGTTCTCGAGATATTCACAGAAAACTGTCTTCGGCCACCTACAGGCCAGTTGGTGTATAGTAACATAAATTAATTTATTGTGTGGCCCCCCATGAACGGAATTCCACGAAACTTGGCGTGCATTCAGAGGGTGTCATGATGATCCTACACTTCCAATTTTGTGAAGTTTTGACTATGTTAGGTCACAGATACCTGCGATTACAACACCTCATTTTTACTTTTTTGTGTTTAACTAGGTGGCGCTATACATGAAATGAGTGGTTATGGAATGGGTTGACATGGCCCTTTGAGATCAACATACAAAAAAAATGGTCCTCCTAAACCCTACGGTTCTCGAGATATTCACAGAAAACTGTGTCTGCCCTACCCTCCTTTCGGGGGGTCCAGTCCAGCGGGGGGGCTACAGATCAAAACGAAAACAGGAGGTTCCATGCTATCCATGTGGGGTTACATGCCCACCAAGTTTCGTGTACCCTGGTCTTACAGTGTCCCGGGAATCCTTGACGGAAATTTGGCCATGCGAAAAAGAAAAAAACTAAACCTATATGACGGTCATAATAATTCAGGCTACAAGGCCATTGCACGGACATAACTTTTGTACACAAGCCCCATTCAATACAACTTAACCTTCTTTCAATGGATTTTTTTCATACTTTGGTATCGCTTTTTTTTCTTCATTTTGAATGTAGGCAATATGTTTTTAAATTTGTTCCCAGAGAGAGAGTTGTGTTTTTTCATCATGAATTCTATAACTTTTATAATTGTTATAGCCTGTTTCAATCTCCCCAGTTCATTTACCAAGCTGAGAGAACAAAAGCGACACTTTGGAGGAGAGGAAGAGAGAGAAAGGCAGAGAGAAAACAGAAAACAGAAAAAAAGACAGGAAGAAAATAGCATGGCAAAGGACGAGGAACAAAGGACGTTGGAGGAGGAAGTGAAAGAGAAGAAAGTTTGAGAGTGAACCATGAAGGACAACAGGAGATGAAGAAGAACTAGGAGGAGGACAAGGAGGAAGGCAGGGGGAAATTCAATCTGCAGCACAAGGGCAAGTTATCTACCCAAAGGTGCAGTGGGATGAATGAGCCTGGTTGCTAATTGATAGGAGCCTTCTATCTTTAGACAGAGTAGGTGAAGTTTGGTTCCTGACATCAAACACCCTAGTTCTGGCTCAAAGGTCTAACAACCCTCACACCACATACACACACACACCTCCCTCACACCCACCCACTCACTCTTTCAGCTTGTCTCCTACACTAAAAAGCAGCAGGAGTGGTGGGGTCGGGACGGTTGGATGTTATATTCGCTCTCTTTTTTTCACCTTGCTGCAGGGGGGTCAGTGTTCTACTTCTCCATCAGGAAACTTCAAAGTTGTTTATTTGTGGCGCGAACCTGAGCCCCCAAACGAGTGTCCATTTGTGAAAAGCAGATCTAATAATCTAGTGCTACAATTAGAACTGATAGCCCCCCGGCCCTCCAGGGGAAGTCAGGCCAATTGTGGCCAGCCATTGTGATGGAGGCAGCTCAATTCATATCAGAGATTTGTGAGAACATTGTCATTGAAGGCAGGGGTCTAGGTTTGTTCCCTGGGCAATCTATTTTACAAATGTTTTTTGGAGGTGCCGTGTCTACAGTGTGTAATCGACACTAATAAGAGACATTTGTAATAAAGAATGTAGTAAGGGTCTTTAAAGCATTAAACAATGTCTTTCTTATGTCCAAGTAGTGTGAATAATTATGTTTAAAAGTTAAAGCATAGGCTGTACTTATTCTATCTCTTATTGAATTACAACTTTCAGCCAGTTAAAACTTTTCAATGTCATACCATATGTGGTACAGTATTTAGACATGGTGTAAATTTGCTAGGTTACGGGGACGCTGGCGAGACACGCCACTCCGTCTGGCATCATGTTTTTGTTTGTTTTTATGTAATGTTCGTAATTTTATGTAATATAACGTTTATTTTTTGTATTGATTTGTCTAGTTAAATGTTTTCTCTCTTTATTTACGTTATTTTTGATAGTTTTCGTGTTATTCTCTTAGTCCTTTTTACTGCTTTCAAGTCGGCTGATGTTGTTAACGTCTGTCCATTGGGAGCTTGCTATGGCTAGCTTTTGCCCTGAGCCTCTTACATCCTTCCCATCCATCTGTGAGCCGGTGCTGCACTTCACTGTCTGGTCGAGGGGATTTCTCGGGACAGCAGCTGGAGCTACTCTGAGAAAGATCTGCTGAGGCCGCCGAGCTGTTTCTGACCAGTGAGCTGCCATGCCAACTGCCTGGAGTCTGGATTGAGCAGACTAACGTTAACGTTAACGTTGAAGAACTCTGCATTACGGACCAACAAACGGTCGCTGTTAAAAGTCCACCGAGTTGCTGATCTACAAGATCGCCCATGACTTCGGACTGTTATGCTTCCAGTGATATCCAGACTTTAACAAGGCCTAACCTGTTCACGTTATCTCCAGACTGCCAGTGAGTGTAAAGAACTTTGTTGGCGTTGCATGCATCGGTTGTGAAGACACAGATGTGCGCAGTTTCACGCGAGTCATCATTGCCCTTGGACATTTTCAGCCGGTTGGAAATTGGACTAATTTTATTTTTAATTTTAATTTATTTTATTTATTAATTTGTTTGTTGTCTGTCTTGTATGTCTTGGTGTCACGGGTACGCTGGCGACTACGCCGCTCCGTCCGGCATCTTTTGTGTTTGTTATTTCTTAAATGTAGTTCTATGTCTTGTTGTCACGGGTATGCTGGCGACTACGCCGCTCCGTCCACTATTGTCTTTGTTAGTCTATGTGTCAATGGCAATGTCTTAGCCTATATGTGGAGCGCTTTGGGTTGCACTCTGTGCACGTTAAATGCGCTATACAAATAAAACTGACTTGACTTGACTAAATCATCCCCTAATCTCCTTGACGCTGTGTTCAAGACCAGCCAATGCCTGATAAAGGGAATTTTGTGTATCTAACAGCACCTGACATTTTCTTCCTAAACATAACTAGTCTGGGAGAATTATCTCTAAGTAGGGTCCAAGGCAAGCTTTTCTGAACACCCATCATTTTTGGCAGGGCTAGCATGAACAAAAACAAGACCCCTGTGACCCACGGGTGAATATTACTGTAGGCAGTCCCTGGCAAGCTCTTCATTACCACAGATAGTACAGGAATGCTCATTATCAGTTTACCAGTGTTGATGCTGGCAAGTTGAATGCCAGACTAAAGCTTTCATGGGAGAAAACAAAATATATATGAGGTGTATTTTTTGGCCGCCAAGTCCTTTTATAATTGTGGTATCCATTACCAAGGCATCAGTTTAATGTAAAACAGCCAACTCTCTAGTGTTCAGTGACTGAAAGTTTAATGACAACTTTCTCTCTTTGCAATGGAATGCTCAAGTGACAGGCATAATGGCTGGCATTTACATCCAATACAGTGAGCAATCGTATAAAGTCGATGTCATGCACTCTGTCAGGGTTTCATGTTCCCTAGTGCCTAATGGTGGGAGGTGGAGGGAGGGTGGGCAAGATATCTACGTTTCTGCCCACAGCTCTGTTTTGTCTCGCAAAACATTTAGACAAGACATACTAATGCTAGATTCCTGTTCCTCGGTTGCCATGACGGTCATGAGAGTGAGCAGGACTGCACGCAAAATGTCTCTCCAGCAATAGTCAGTGTGACTATGACCCATTAGAGTACCTTTTCACATCCCTTTCACTACATGTCAGCTAGAGAGGTTGTGGATGCATTAACAGACTGACAAAAATGGCCCTTCCAGAGCCTGAAGATGGATTAATGGTTCCAAGAAATTCTTTAGGGTAAAATGGGGCAGAGAAAAAAAGGAAGAAAATAAATAAACAAATTTACAAATAAATAAATAAAAAGTGGAAATTTATTTTTCTGTGTAGAAGCTACTGCACTTGTGACCCAGGCAAAAACAGCTAACACAAACTGTGTTGTGTGCTAACAATCATATACAATATAAAAAAATCAACTCAGTATACCTAGGGCTACTTAGAAAGCAGTCAATAAAGGATCTAGTTGGAAAAGTATTTGAGCCAAAATACTATGAGATCTGACAAAACAAACGAAAAAGCATAGCATCTATAGCATTTCTATTTACTTTGAGTTTTCACTCACATTAATGAAAGAAATATTCTTGAAACACAGATGCTGGATCCAATTAAACTTGCATACAGCACTTCTGCATACAGCACATATCATTAGCTATTCATTCAGCACGCTGTGCATTGTGTGAAGTCAATTGTCATGGAGCAGTAGAATGCAAATGCAATTCAAACCCTTCCTAATGGTTGTGTGTGAATAAAATAAACAAATTAAGTAACTGACTGAACTAAACACAGGAGGGATAAAGAATCTTTACAGTGAGCTATAAACAAACAATGAACACACATGTCCTGACAGTATGTAGAAGGTTTATAAAATATGAATTTACGTGATGTGTTTTTGTGCACATCTGATTAAGAAACTTAAGAAAATTAAGAAAGATTACAGACAGAGAGGCCATCCCATAGTACAGCGGACACTCAAACTCAAACTCAAACTGACAGTCTTAGACAGGTATACTAGTCAATTAATTTAACATTACTGCATATAAGCAACCACAAAATATTAATTTCAACTAGACACTGAACTTTTATTCATGAAACAATTAGCTAAATCAAAACATACATTTCTACCCTATGGAAAAGCAATCACATGTAATTCTAATGAGGTGAAACCATGCATTGTATAAAGTCTATGGAGTTAGCCTGTTTCTGCCATAACAACATCAAAAAGGATGGCATTTCTACAACAAAATGCCTATAGATGTAAAGCTCCATCATTCATCAAATGGTCCTCAGTAACTCTGCGACCACATAAGCAGATCAATGGGCTACTGGAGATGGTTGACTAATGTCATTCACATTGGTAATAACCGACATTAGCTTTCTCATCATTCACATATAAGAGGCAAATTATGCCCTTACACAAAAGCTCCCTTGTCCAACTACATTCTCAGTACCCTATCGTTTGCATTTTCATGTATGTGACTTGTATGTTCTTAAATGAGACCCAGTTGTTCCCAGATTCATTGTCTGATATATTCTCTCTCTCTCTCCCATTCCTCTTTACAGTCTCTCCCATAATGAAATTCACACATGTTCTTTACTGAAGGGAAATTATCGCCCCTATGTCAGTTCCTTTTGGCTTAAAGTGGAAAGGGAGTAAGAGAGAGAGAGAAAGGAGAGAGAGAAAGAAAGAGAGCAATGGCAAAAATCACAAAACTATACACTCTGCATTTACTCCCCCCTCCATTTGCATGTTGATGACTCCCCATCTATCCCAAAGCCAAGCATGCCTCACATTTAAATTTTCACTTGCCATATTCCACACCCATGAATTTCAAATGATAACATTAGATTTATGGAAACTCTGTGTGTCTCCAAATGATAGGCAAAAAGGAGAAGAAAAAATAAATCACTCAAATGCTGAGACTGATGTTTTATTAATGGTGTCTCAGTGCTGAAATAATATTTTATTGTTTCCAGAAAGCAGCCAGCAAATCTGCATTTAAAGGTGCATTCAGCAGTGAGGGTGCATGCACCCCATGGCTCTCTCAAAAATGAGAGCTAGTACAACCACTGGCGCAAGATATTTAGATTGTTTTGAAACTGCAATGAGGTCGCATTTGTGACAAATCACATACAAATTAGGTGAGAGTTGTTGTCTTTTATGGCAATGCATAAATATAGAGACAAACAACAGCATAACAGAAAGCCATCATTTTTTCTCTGTGCTGTTTTAAATAAATGCACGTTGCCTTATTGCTTGCATTGAAGTGCAATTCAAGGAATTAGACATTGAAAGATATAATGCCACAGAAACACATAGAGCACAAACACTGGCTTGGATGAATGCAAATGCTTCACATGGAAGCACTGATGTGACAGATTTACATGCATACTTGTCTCTAAGTAAGCAAAGCCTGAGGCTCTTATCATATGACAGAGCGCTGCCGCCCCTTTAAATCAAATAATCAGTCATCGCTGGCATGCTGTTTTATACAAAATAATATGTATAAAAAAATAAAACAACAAATTAGAAATCTCCCTCTGCTTTGAAAGGAGCACATCCAGATTAAAGTTTGGAAACATTTTTTTTTAAATGCAATAAATCAGGATGACAAGAACACCCCTCTTTGATATGTCAGTGAAATTGAAATATCTGCAATTGGTACACTGGAAGTATGCCCCATTGGCAAAGACCATCTCAGCAGTTTCACAAGGAATGGTGCCAGGCGTTAACGCTAATGAGAAGTGATGGGGTGCTGATGGAGAGCTATCGGTAGTGCGCTCACGGACCCTGATGCCCTGATGTCATCTCTGTCAACTCAGCGAGGGTCGGGGGGAGAGAAGAGAGAGGAGGAAGACCCCAAGTGTCCTGAAAACCAAATCCAGGTCAATTACTCCTTTAAATGTCGCCTCAGCGAAAAGCCCAGTGGGAATCGTGAATAAATTACCTAAGAAAGCTCTTAGGAGGAGAGACACACTGAGAGTGGCTGTGGTGGGTGGGAGGGTTTGCAGTGTGTGTGTGTGTGTGGGGGGGGGGGGGGGGGGGGGGGTGGCGTTGGGGGAGGGGTCCGGTCCAAAAGGTTAATTCGTAAGTGAGTAAGTGCATCGCTCGAGAGCGAGTAGGCAAGTGCAGCAGTCGTCTCGTAGACATCTTAAGACCCTCAGGATCTGCCCACTGATGTGTACATGTGTGACTGTCAGCTAGAGATGTGTAAGCTCCCCTTGGGTGAGGAGCTGACAAATCACAGAGGGACTCAGGGAAATAAGCAGAACTTCATTCACAGCTACCAGGAGAGTGAGAGAGAAAGAGAGAGAGACAGAGAGAGAGAGAGAGATGAAGAGAGGAGTAAGGGAAAATAAAAGGAGATAAGAGAAGTAGATAGATAGGAAGGGTAGTAATGAGAAGAGGATGAAGTGATTAAGAGAGATTGGGAAAGAAAGGCACAAGGGATAGAGAGAGAGAACACTGACAGATGTAGAAGCAAGAAAAACACAGAGGAGAAAGGAAGACAGGACAGGACAGAGGGAAGTGACAGGAAATGTTAAAAAAAAAAGTCTGAGCGAGAAAAAAGAGTGAGAGTGATATCCATGGAAGCCATAAATCATGATATTTTCCCAAATGTTGCATCCTATTAGGTAGCATGCTAATCGTAGCACCATTGCCACCATGACTGAGCTGGAGCAGGGGAAGGTAGAAATGACAGTTAACTAGTTCACATTCCGTAATTTGCAAACAGATATAATAGCATAATAGAAAAGCATGTTTGGCGAAGTCTCTGGCCAGGGTCCTGAAGTGATTTGCGGGATCGTACAGGAGTCAACTGCGCAGGCAGGAGTCGTGCAGGATTCCGCAATACACCCCCTTATTCTTGAACTATGGAAGACGGAAGGCGTAAGGGGAGGTGGTGGGTTGCAAGCGAACTGACGCCGATGCTGCAACTTTGGCAGATAGAGGCCGACTGCGAATAAATAACCTGTCTGATTGAAGGAGGCGAATAAATAACCTGTGTGATTGAAGGAGGCGTGGCAAACTCTGTCATGCTCCCCCCGAACTTCCGTTTATAAACTCCATTAGTGGTTACTTACCTATGTAATATGTATGCACCCCCATCCCCCTTGACATGAGTGGCATGCAAATATATTGGAAAAGTTGCAATTTGGTTTTTGCTAAAGGCAGAGAAGAGAGGCATGGTTTCTCAAGGAAGCATCGATCATGAGGTAGCTCCTAAGCAAGGGCCGAGTGGCAGGTGGCATGTTGGTCTAAATGAGACTGTATAGAGCTCTAACACCTGGATCAATGCCTGCAGCTTATTTAGTAAACAATTATCTATATTACAGAAATTGCTTTTAATCCACAGCCCCTGGGCTGACCGCAGGACATTGGTGTTTGCACGGCAGGATCTCCTGTCTATTACAACCTTGAGCTGTGTCTGTGATGCATCAATGGTATACAACTACCACAACACTATGCCAATGTAGCATGGACATATTGCAAAATTCCTACATAGTGCTCCTATCCTGTCATAAGCACTTATCAGTCAGTGTCAGGTCCCTATAATCAGTATCCATCATGAAATTATGAACAGGTTTCTAAGTTGCATATTCACACAGCATCAAGCATGTGTGAGTTAAAATTGTGAGAGCTTTCAATGGTGACATGGCTCTAGGCACAATGCATGTGCTGTAAGATGTTTATGACATAAATGACATATATAGGAACGTGACATTACTAACCGTCACGTATGTCCCAGCTCTTACGTGTATGTGTCACTTAATATTCATTTCTATACAAACCAAGACGGCGGATTCCTAAAGAAACGCAAGCACCCACACAAAACGTTTATCTAAATTAGCTATGTACCAAAAATGACATTTTATCGTGACTCGAAGAGCTGTAAACAGTGTTGTAAGGCTACGTGTACAAATCCGCTTGGAGCTCCAGTGGAATTTTAAATTGCTGACGATGTAAGGTTAATTTAGCAAATGTTACTTTGAAGTATTGTTGTTGTTTTTGTCTTGTTTTTCAGGCCTCCAAGCTCGCGCCCAAGTGCAATGGCTACACCTGCACCCAGGGGTGCAATGCTATTTAACGCCAACCTAACCCTGCTTCGACAGAGGCGTTTAGGATCCGGAGTCGTCCCCATCACTTCCGTCCGTCCCGTTTTTAGAGGCCTTTGCCATATCGCTGCTGTCTGGCTGCCTGTCCTGTGAACCCGCTTGCTTTTTGATGAATACCCTAGACTCGTTTGTCGTTACTGTAATCTCTAATTTTTGGTAATAAATATATTTTTGTACCCTGCAAGGCAATTCGTGTGCGCCTTCCCTCTTTATGTTACTTTGGTTCGTAACATAATTGGGCGCTCTTAGTCCGGGATTTTTGTAGCTCCCTCGTTAGACATCGCCTTTCGTTACGTCGTTTGACTTTCAGGGTCATTGGCTGCTTTTTTGGTGAGTGCCCTGGGCTTGATTGTGTTTTTTTTTTTTTTTTTTTGTGGTCGCTGTTTCTTCCTTTCCGGGTGGATAACTCAGGCGGGGGCTCTTTGTGTGTGAGAGTGGTCAGCTTTGCTTTGCTGCTGTCCTCACATCGTAGCCTCGAGCTGAGTAGGCCACTGAAGCCCCGCATGTAATCAGCTTTTGTTTTGGGGGTTTGAGATTAGACAGTGTAGGTCCACTATTCTCGCCCTTGGTACTCATCGTTTCGTGTGTGGCTGATTTGACTGTTGTGCCCTGGATCTTTTTGTATGCTCGCTGTTCGTAGCAGTAATCCAGCGACCTTTCTCCGTGGGGGAGACGGTCTTTGTTTGTGGTCTTGGTTGTCGGGCGTGCTTTCCGTGCTCTTTGTGTGAACACTTCGTTCCGGTACTTTGTAGCTTGGTTTTTCGCGTAGCTTCAATTGTTTCTAAACTTGTTACTTTGTTGTTCTACAGTATTACCTGTGTGTGAGGGATTGTGGTTTTTCTGCCTCTCAATTGTTTGGAATAACTACGTTTAATTGTTTACTCTAGATGGCTACCGACGAGGATTTCGTTAGATCACCGTCTTTTCGAATCTTTCATAAACTTAACAAAGCGCAATTGTTAAATGTGGCCAAGTCATATATTGAATTGTCCGCCGCTGAATTGGGCACTAAAGATTCTATTAAGTTAAAGTTAAACACCGTTCTCTCAGAGACGGGAGTTCTGCCTCCGAAATCGCCTTTGTCGCCTACTCTTAAGCCTACTGATGCACAGTTTCGTTTAAAACAGTTGGAGTTAGAGGAAAAGAAATTGGATCTTGAGCGAGAACGTCTGAGAAATGAAGCTCGCGACGGAGAACTCCAGGCGCAACTGGATTTGCGTAAACTCGAGTTAGAGCAAGGACCCGATCGCTCCATTAACTCATTTGACATAGCGCGACATATTAGGCTTGTTCCACCATTTTCGGAGGATGATGTGGAGCTTTACTTTCCACATTTTGAGCGAGTAGCCACTGATTTGAATTGGCCTAAGCAGTGCCGGCGCTCCGCACACGCACATCACGCACTGCGCGTAGGGCACCAAGTGCCTGGGGGGGGGCACCAAAAAATCTGGGTCGTGAAAAATCACCACAATAGGCTACTAGTATTAACAACAAATAAAATATGTCTAAAGCATGTTAATATGCAAAAGCAATACAAAAGTAATATAGGCCTAGACCAAATTAGTGCAGCCCTCTCTCCAGTCTCCCTCTGGTGCCCCCCTCCCCCACCTCCCAGTGGTCTGTTCGATTATTCCTCAATCCCAAATTTGGCAGACAGTAGACATGGCCTTGAAAAGGCACTAAGAGTCGGGGCGGAAAAAAGGAAAAAGAAGAGACAGCGGGATGATGCTCACGCTTCGCTTGCCGTTAAGACAATGTTTTAAATAAATTTAAAAAAAAGGTTTGTAGCCCTTGCGTGTATGCATGTCTATGCTTATGCCAGGTAATACTACTACCGTCAATACACTTTGTAACGTAAACTCCTACTAGCCATGTTCATGTTCAAGTGTTAGGCCTACATTGCAAATGATTTGATGCTGGCTAGCTAGTTATTTTACATTGTGGATATGGATATGGATTATGTGTTTTTGAATGCAATTCAACACTTTCCTTTAACGTTAGCAATCGGTGCATAAGACTAGCAGTCCTTCCTCAGGTTGCTAGCTAGCAATGCTATTTCTGATTATGCTTAATCTGGGTTTGCTATTTCTTTGAGCCATCAGAGATATAGTCAGGTAACGTTAGCCTATTAGCCTAGTTTGTTTTGCATTTCAGGACACTTTTTTGGCGTTTGTTATCAATTATGATCAAACGATCTAATTGTGTACAAGTGACACTTTCACAACGTAATGAAATGATGATTGGGAACAACTCTTGGTAAGGTGAACTTTGGAAAAACCTTGCAACTGAACATGATATGATTTTGCCAAATTAGACAGCTTTAGATAAATTTACTAGTTGTTGTTCTATGCGGTCATTTCCAAGAGGTTCATACTAGGCCAAGGGCGACATCTGTTGGTGAAACTGCAATTAGAAAAAAAAACTAACTAAGAAATTCTGAATGGTTGGAATGGATGGAAGCACAAATGCCACCAAGCATTTGTGCTTAGGGCACGCCCTGGGCCTAAGAGTAAGTGGGCATTTCTGTTGCAGTGCGTTCTCTGTGGGAAATCGCAGGAAATTTACTCTTCTCTTCCAATTGACCGAAGTGCTGATTATGATTTTGTCAAGTCTGCAATTCTGCGAGACTATCAGTTGATTCCAGAAGCCTATAGGCAAAAATTTTGCAACCTCAAGAAGCTAGACGGTCAAACTTTCGTCGAGTTCTGCAGGGTGAAGGAGTCTCTGTTCGATCGCTGGTGTGCTGCGCTGCAGGTGAACAGCATGGCAAAAATGCGCAATTTAATCCTTTTGGAGGAATTTGTTAATTGTCTGCCATCTTCTATTGCGACGTACATCAACGAGCATAAACCCGAGACTATATCCGCCGCTGGTGTTATAGCTGACGAGTATGCGATAATTCATCACGTTACTAAGGACACTTCTCGTGTTAGGCCTCGCCCTGTAGCGCCTAACTTTGACCAAAAGCGAAATGGCACTAAACAGTCATCAGCTAAAAAGGAAGAGCGAGGTTGTTTTTACTGCAATAAACCTGGACATGTAATTTCCGAATGTTTTAAGTTGAAAAGAAAACAGACTAAGCAGGATACCGCCAAAGATGTCGCTTTAATAAAACCAGTGTCATCTCTGCAACATCGTTATGCACACGCTGAAAAAAAGAGCGACATGTCTCTTTATGACCCGTTTCTGTTGAATGGGACCGTTTCTGTGCCTGGCGCGCAACCTGTGCCAGTGCGCATTTTGCGTGACACCGGTGCAAATCAGTCCATTCTCCTCCAGGGGATCCTGCCCTTGTCGTCGAACACTGCCACAGGCAGCAGCGTTCTTGTTCGTGGCATTGAAGAGGGTATATCTGAGATGCCTCTTCACCGCATTTCTCTGCAGTCCGATCTCGCCAGTGGGGAAGTGGTTGTAGCCGTACGTCTCTGCCTGTCCCAAACGTAACACTTGCTGGGAAATGATGCCGGTCGTGGGAAAGTGTTCCGCGGCGATTCGCCATTAGAGGTTGTGGCAGAGCCTCTGGTGTCCGAGAGCCCGGATGAGTGTGAGCGTGCGTTTCCATGTAGTTACTCGTGCACAAGCGAGTAGCACAGTCGGAGGTCATGCCGGACGTGAGTTTAAATGACACGTTCATCGCTAAGCCTGAAGTGTGTGATAGGCTTTTTGAAGTTGAGGCACAACGACACAAAACTGCATTCGATTCTATGTTGCCACAAATATTGCCTGATCGTCCTGATTTTGCATTGTCTCAGTCAGAGTTAATAAGCATGCAAAAATCCGACCCAAGTTTATCGCCTTGTTTTAAATCTTTGTGCTTCAACGAGGAAATAAATGCAACCTCTCAGGGTTACTTCTTAAACAATGAAGTGCTTATGCGGAAATGGAAGCCCCATGGCCAATCCGATGAGTGAGATTGTGTGCACCAAATTGTAGTCCCTTCCAAATAATGAGCCTGGCTCATGATGGTCTTGCCGGGCATTGTGTGGTGACACCTCCACTCGTCACCCTGAGGCCATTCCCTTACGGAAAATCACTATGTAAGGAGGACTCCTTACAACTACAAGATCAATTGTTAAAGCGCTGCTTAAGTTTTTTTCCTTTGTGGGTCTACCCAGAGAAATTCAAAGTGACCAAGGCACTAACTTCACTTCCAAAGTGTTTTCCACAAGTCGCTCCAGGTTAGCCACCGTGTATCCTCCGCTTTCCATCCAGCTAGCCAAGGCGCTTTGGAGAGATACCACCAGTCGTTTAAACGGTTGCTTCGTGCGTATTGCTTGGAGACTGGTTCGACTTGGGAGGACGCGGTGCCGTGGTTGCTGTTTGCTTCTCGTGAAGTAGTCCAGGAATCAACCGGTTTCAGTCCGGCGGAGTTGGTGTTTGTGCACCGGTTACACATGCCGTTAACTGTGCTGAGTGAGCGATGGGTTGGTGTTGCCCAACCCCAAAACCTTTTGCAGTTCGTGAGTGATTTCCGCACTCGTTTATATAGAGCCCGTGCTATGGCAAGGGAAAATCTAGAGGGTGCCCAATTTAAGATGAAAACGTGATACGAACGCACAGCGAGGAATCATAGTTTCTGCCCTGGAGATAAAGTCCTCGTATTAATGCCGATTCCAGAAGCAGTTTTCCAAGCCAAGTACCGCGGCCCCTACAGCATTGAGAAGAAATTGTCTGACGTTGATTATTTGATATCCACTCCCAATAAGCGTTTCAGCTCTCGCGTTTGCCATATAAACATGCTGAAACCGTATCATACTCGTGAACC
Organism: Alosa sapidissima; assembly: GCF_018492685.1. Classification (NCBI taxonomy): domain Eukaryota; kingdom Metazoa; phylum Chordata; class Actinopteri; order Clupeiformes; family Clupeidae; genus Alosa; species Alosa sapidissima. The sequence continues at coordinate 2,078,222 of NC_055979.1, read as the reverse complement.
ACAGTGTCAAGGCGGCTCTCCAGCCGAGTCCGCTGTTCTTCTGTCCTCTATGGTGGAGGGCGATGACGCTGAATCCTGTAAGAAATATATTTTTGTACCCTGCGAGGCAATTCGTGTGCGCCTTCCCTCTTTATGTTACTTTGGTTCATAACATGGTCTTATAACAGAGGTTTCAAGGAAACGTAGTTGTGCTGATGACAGAAAAAAATATAAATATCTAATGATGTTTCTTTGCTGTTGATTGATAAGAGCTCTATGGTGAATGGCCTGCCATAATCTTCCAAAAGCACACAAGGTTTCCCGTTACTCACACCTGTGAGTTTGATGGCTTTCCACAGGAACCCCCTTTTGTTGTGCTGGTTAAGGAGCCCAGGTAGTTACTGTACACTCCTTCAGTGTGGTGTGTGTACAGTATGTGTGTGTGTGTGTGTGTGAACAGACCTGGGTGTTAAATGTGTTTTTGAGTGACATAAGGCCTAGTAAGGTGCCTGTGGCACAGATACAGGAGGTTTATGTCATAACCATATTGTCATAACCCCCCCCCCCCACACACACACACACACACACACACACACACACCACTGCTCCACACTCCCTGACCCATCCCTTGCTGTGCTGAGACAGCCGTGGAGATGAGCAGTAGATGGTCAGAAACAAACACATGGCACATGGCCTTGCATGGTCACTTCCACATGACTGAGATTCTGAATGCACACACATGTGTTTTAAGTTTGAATGTGACAGTGATACATGCATGAACGCCACGGCGATTGACGGGAGAAGGAGGTGCAGCTGGCAGAGAGCACAAGGTGAAACGAGGTCAAGTGCGTGTGTTTTTCCCCTCCTCATCTTCCTTAAAGTGCACGCTTAGAATATCACTCTTTAATTTAGGTCTTACCTGGAGCAATGCAACTAACCAGAGTTAATATGCCGAGCAATTATCCTCATTATCACTTTGATTCAATCTGCAAGCTTGTTTTTGCCTGGAAATAAAGGCAAAGCCTCTGGTGAATCTGGGCAATTATAATAAGCAGAGTCTCTTCCTCTCCCTTTCGAGAGGAGCACTGCAGATGACACGTGAACGCAATGCTACAGAGGATTAGGCAGCCAGCCTGGCCTATTTGACTTTTTTTTCAGCGGTAATTTCCCATTGCCATTTGCGGGTGCCCAGTGGCCAGATATTGTAAAGATGTAGATTCACTTTTTTAATTTTCAGGTCTGAAGGTAACCGACGCACTCTCGCTGATGGCCTCCTGTGCTCAGAGGCAGTGACACTGCACAAAGGAATTATTCATCGAAAGATTATCTGCTCCTTCAAGGATATTAGTCGAGGTCCACTTGGTCTGAGCGGCAGGAAGGGCAAGTATAAATTCAACTGAGGCAGGCAGGCAAATGAAAATATGCGGATAGTTACAGAGATGGCTGTGCAACATAACATATGTGAGAGGATGCACGCGTATACAGAACTGTGCACACATACATGAGCACACGTACACACACACACGCATATACATGCATGCCATAAATCAATGAGCTAAGAGGTCAGAACACAAGGTGAGTTGACTTTATCCTTGAATATCTCACTGACATACTGCAGGGTCAAAAACATCAGAGATGCATTTTTTTCTCTCCCATTCAGTGGCACCGCAGTAGGTGAAGTATTGGGCTTGGTGCTGTCCTCGCACCAGCGGTAGAGGTTACACTGCCTCCAGACAATCAGACATGCACACACTTAGGACGGCCATAAATCCTTCGGCCCCACAGACACGCAAGGCAACACGGAGTGCAAATCAGTATAATGTCAACTCATGCAAAGTGAGTCACACCCTCTCCTCAAGTGCGCATCACACCTTCCTGTCACCTTCTCCCTCTCTTCTCTCTTCTCCTCCTCTTATTTTTCAACTCTCATCTCGTTTTTCCTATTCTTTCCTTTTCTTTTACTCTTTTCCTTCTCAGAGTATCTTTTTTTTTTTTTTTTTCGTTCTATTCTTTATTTATTTTTTTGCTCAGGGATGCAATTCCAAGGTGGTCAGTGAGGTCGGTGTAAGTTCAGGATCCCATATCACTACCAATCCTCCAGAGACCTTGGGGTAACCACAGCCAGCTGGGCCCACTGTAAATAGAGTTGAAGATATGTGTCAGTCCCTTAGCCCTCCCCAGCCCCCTACTTCCCCTCCAACCTCCACTTCCCCTCACCTCTGTCCACATAGCTCAACCTACCCTGCCACCCCCACCTCCTCCAACCACACACGTCGTCACCTACAACCACAAAGATGAAGTCACGCATTCAGTCATCAAGCATTAAAGGCTTTCTTTCTTTCCTGCCTAAAAAGAAGACGTAGAAGAAAAAAAAATACATCAGTGGATGTTTATTGTCACAAAATTTCTCCTAGCCGGATTCCATTAGTATTCCGGGAAAGCATTGCCAGTGACATGCAATACATCACCATCAGGAGGAGGCACTTCCCTGCAGCAGTACTGCCCTGGAAAATATGGAGAGCAGGACTTCTCTTCTTCTTCTTTTCTTGTGCAACCCCCTCTATGCCATCGCAAAACTAATCGGTGCAACAAGACAAGGCATGGATGACCCTTCCCCACCGAACCATCGTTACCCCAGGAGTTAAGGTGGCGTGATAGGTGGAATGACAAAGGTGCACCACAGGGATATTTTGGAGAAAGGGGTGGGTGGGAGGTGTGGGGTTGGCTCTCGTGAAGTCGGGCTGGTTGTCTGGCAGAGAGAGTGCCCTTGCCTCACCTTGGAGGCTTTATGTTGCTTTTATGGTGGGCATAAATTATGGTGATGGGTTTCCTCCCACCCAAAAAAGAAAAGATGAAAAAAATGCTGGTCTGTTTCACCTTTTTTAAGCTGGACCGACAAAGGAAATGCTTTGTGATGACTTTGAGGATGGACACTGACACCAACGTACACCACCGACTATAAATAACGCCAATATTCTCGTGCCAACCGGTGCCCGGAAGAAAAGATAACCCCAGTCACAATAACACATGGGGCAAAACAGCCATTGAAAGCAAGACAGCACTTGCACTGTGGTACTACATGGTCATCATGTTCCGACCAAAACACAAATTACCATATTTATGACATTTTCCTGCTGATGTGCTGAGGATTTATCCCAGAGAGGTCTGAGAATGAGGAAAACAAACACAACTTGGGGTCAGATGGGTGAATACATTTCATTCACACTGAGACGCAAGGCCAGTTGTCATGCCCACTAGTCTGGCACCCTCACACATCACAAAATGTTACACAAATAAACAAAATCATTTGTGAAAGAAATGCAAAAGATAAGTTTGTACCATTTATGATTGTAAAGCTTAACCCCCATGTTTAACTGTCCCCTTATACAAGTTGTTGTTTTCTTTTCTTATTATCCTATAAGCAAACTTGTAAAACTAAAATCACCGCACCTCTCATTCACAAAAGACACAGGACACCTCCCTCATAAACATGGAGGCTGAGCATAGAAAAAGTCCCCTACTTAACACTCCTCAACCCAGCGCTGAGACCCATCACCTGATAGGCACTAAGCAGCTCTGGAATAGTGCCTGTGGCCCAAACACCAGACGTGTGTGTCTGCCGTAGCACGTGCAGCTGTGAGTGAATGTGTGTGTGTGTGTGTGTGAGAGAGAGAGAGAAAGAGAGAGAGAGAGACGTTGGCCCAGTTAGTGCGTGCAGGCAGAGGAGGACACGTTGGACTGGAGGCAGGGGATGAAGCCTGGGTGAGTAAGAGGAGACCCAAAGGAGGAGGGGAGGGTAGTTAGGCAGGTGTAAAATCTGAAATGAGGGCAAAGCTTAATCATCCAGCACACATGCAGAGGTTTGTGTCTGTGTGTGTGTGTGTGTGTGTGTGTGTGTGTTTTTGTGTGTGAGTATGTGTGTGTGTGTGTGTGTGTGTGTGTAGTTCAGTGCATTTCAACAGCCATTCAAATCTCTCATATCTTAACAAATCCAGGCCCTTGGGAGGTTTTTTCTCACTGCGACCTGAGACCTTTACTCCCCTGACCAACAAGGTCACAATCCATCAGGCAGGGGGATGGCATGTCAATAGGGTATGACCGAGTAAACATCCACGACCCAGGGAGAAGGTTGAACCACTCGTCTGATCATCCTTCACTGAGTCGGCCTAGGATCACCTTGCGGAGATTAGGAGATTCTGCTGTATGCTTATGGATCAGTGGCAAATGTCCAGAGCAAGAGACTCCAAGGTCATCAGCTCCCGTTGCAGAAGATCCACCTCTGAAATAGCTCACCGCGATCGCAGAGTATTACAAGCGCAGCTCCGGGTAAGCAAGTGCTAAGCGCGGGAAATGCAAATTATATTTGATCGTCTCAGCGGATTGCCCTGTCTGTTTTGAAAATGCTTGTGCATTCGGGGTGTTTAAACCAGCTTTGGGAAGAAGCAACAAAAGAGCCCCTGAAAACGTGTATTTACACACAAGCCTGCAGGAAGGGAGAAAATCGGCAAACACACACACACACACACACACACACACACACACACACACACACACACATACAAAACAGGGACATGAGAAGAGAGAAACAAAACACAGTGAAGATGTGAACAGAGGGAAAATAGAGAGGGAGAAGAGAGAAGAGAGAGGGAGAGGAAGAGGTGTGTGTGCATGTGGGGGATGGGGGGAGGGCAGAGAGAGACAAAGAGCCCCTACAGCTGAGCAGTCTGTGGCGTGTGTGCGAGGCATTAGCGAGCCCCACTCTTCTTCATTCCTCTTCTCTCTGTAGCTCATCTCTGGCTCTGTGTTTGTCTCCTCCTCCTGTGTCCCATGCTTCTTGGCGGCCACTAGTGGGCACTGTCACCCCACTGAGCAAGGACCCGAGGAGGTGTCTGCTGCCTCCTGTGCAGAGGAGATGAGACACACCAACGCCACGCTACTTGCTCCACCGATGGAGAGAGACAGACAGAGAGAGAGAGAGAGAGAGAGAGAATAGAGAGGGAGAAAGAGCCAAGAGTGAGAGGAATAGTGAGAGACAGACAGTAGAGAGAGAAGGGTAAAGAAAGAAAGAGAGCAGAGTGTAATAAAGAGAGAGAGAGATGGAGAGAAAGAGAGATGCAGAGCAAGGGACAGAGTAGAGCCGTCAAGATGGTAGGAGGGGGTGTTGGGTTGTGTGTATGTGTGTGTGTGTGTGTGTGTGTGTGGGGGGGGGGTGTATGAAGAATTGTCATCCTGATGAAGGTTGCGAGGTGGTGGCATAATTAATTAATGTTTTGATTCGGTGGCATCTCACTTTGGTGGAGTGGGAGAGAGTGGCATTTAAAACGGCTCTGGTCATTAATGGCTGCAGGACTGTCATTAAAAGTGTTGTGTGTATTAATAAAGACATAGCCAGAGGAGAGAGAGGGAGATGGAGAGCGAGAGAGAGGGAGATGGAGAGAGAGAGAGAGGGAGATGGAGAGAGAGAGAAAGAGGCAGGGTTGATGAACAAAGAGACTTTTGGGAATGCTTTTAGGTTGTTCAAAATAGGGTTGAGGAAGTGACCAGAAAAAAAGCAGTCTGGGGAGCATGAAGAAGGAGGAGAAAAAGGGTAGGATGAGGACGGAGAGAGAGAAAGAAAGAGAAGAGAGAGGAAGAAGGATGAGTTCAGATGGAAATTATTCCCTTTCCCGTCATTCTGCGGTGACCCAGGATCCCCTGCATGAGAAAGTGTGGGCTCCGATTTAAATTCCCCCGTCCCTAATCTGTTATGTGTTTATCACTGCGCCTTCCGCTCTTTATTTATATTCTGCCGTGAAGTATCGGGGATAACTCAGTAGCCATCCTAAATTCATGGCTCATAAAAACAATTTATTACTCACATTTTATAACAAGAAAACATGTATTTCTTCCTGTTGCAGGCAAGTCACATGTTTCTTACATGTAAATCAGCAAATGACTTGCATCTGTGTTTCAGTCAGTGAGGTTTTCTCACTGTTTCAATATTTATTCCATAATTATCGCTGAGGCTTTCAAAATAATATGTAGTTTTCATTATATTGAACATTTTACATGTGCATAGCCTCCGTAATACACAGGTAAGAAGTTAAATTATATTACAGTATATCTTTGCATAGATTTGTCATCAAACGCCACATACATTTCTGGCAGAGGTGGAAAAAGTACGAAAATATTGTACTCAAGTAAAAGTACCAATACCTTGATGAAATATTACTCAAGTATGTTAAATATTACTCAAGTAAGTTAAAATACCGATCTGAAAATGTACTCAAGTAAAAGTAAAAAGTAGTTCATTTAAAATGTACTTTAAGTAAAAGTTACTTAGTTACTTTTTTTGGGGGGGAGGGTACCAGAACAACCAGTTTTACCAGAGACTTTCTAATGAGGAGATACAGCACTCAAAAAATCCTCCATAGTAATGCATGGGGTTAGTTTGTAACGCAGTTGTCTACACATATCACAACCCTTCCGCGGCAAAACGTCGACATGTGAATACATTGAGCCAATCATGTGGTGTGTTGTGAATACATTGAGCCAATCATGTGGTGTGCTGTGAAGACATCGTGCCAATCATCTGTTGTGACCTTGCCGCTGGAGCAAGATTGGTGTCGTGAAGCCTTACGAACATGCATTTCTGTCGAAATACTGTAGGTGCACGACAAGTGCCCAAAAAGCATTGCAATATGGCCACTGAGTATAGGTACTTGCCTAAAAGGACTTTGGTTCTAGCTCGAGTTGCTGCAGCCAGTGTGTAGCGCTGTAGCTGCAGCAACTCGAGCTAGGTAAAACCGATTGTTTCAGTTTTGTTCATACCGACAGTACTCGGTGACGTTGAGAAATGGAGATCTATGTGAAAAATCACTGGAGTTCTCCTTTAAGTTTAAGCAGTAATTGATTTTCAAAGTTAGTTGCACTCATCAGTGGGTCGCTTTGCAGTGAACAGTAATCCAGCACAACTGAAAAGCCCCTCAGGCAGCTGAGGCAGGCAGGCCAATGTTGAGTTGCAGAGAGTTTTTTTTATATTTGTATCGAACTGGGGGGGAAAGTGGGAAGTATACAGTAGGGCCCCAAAGGAGGAGAGGGCCCTTGAAAAGTGGAATACAGGGGGCACAAAATTTTAGCTCAGGTAATCCACACATAAAAAATCCAAACAACTCTATAAGTAGAGTCATGTGTAATGAAGTGGAATAACACAGGGAAAAAGTATTAAACACGCTAAGAAAAAGCATAAGGCAAGGAAAGGGAAGGAACGAGCTGGAATCTGTAAGTAGTTAGAGAGTAGTTATCCTTTCTATCTGTGCAAATTAATATAGGTTAGTAGCCTACATATTGATGGGCTATAAAAAGGTTTTTTATTACCAAGGTGTCACACAAGAAACATTTCATGATGGATAAAAGCACAAAGCTCTCCCAAGACCTTTGCAACGTTATTGTTGCAAAACATATCAATGAAACTGGTTACAGATGCACTTCAAAACTTCAGAATCTTCCAGTAAGCAGCATGGGAGCCATTATCTGCAAGTGGAAGGAACACCACTGCATCATCAACCGGCCATGCACAGGATCTCCTCGCAATATTTCTGACCAGGGAGTCAGAGGGATAGTCAATTCCAAGAGCCAGGGACCACTCGGAGAAAGCTCCAGAAAGACTTGAAGGCAGCCAATTCAATTAAATTCAATTAAACAGTTCTGGAAGTAACTAAAGATCAGGATTCACAAGAGGGACCCCTGGAATCTGTTTAGAACAATGGGCCAAAATCACACCTGATACTGCGACTAATAAGTTTTGTCATACAGGAAATGTCTTGAAGCTGTCTTTACAAACAAAGACTTATCCACAAAGTATTGAAGAAATTTCAGTTGACGCGTTTAATACTTTTTTCCTGTGTCATTCCACTTTAATATAACTCTTATGTTTGGATTTTTTATATGTGTTTCAATATAATGTGTCGTGAAAATTTTGAATAGACTCACTGGAAGTTTAGGCTAATTACTGGGGGGAAAAATTAAGCGTTCAATACTTATTTCCACCATATATTTATTTTACCTGAATATTTTAACTTCCAAATTAAATGTCAAAATGAATGTCAGACGAAATTTAAAGTTTGACTGACTGGATTTTGTATACAAAACATAGTGAAAACTGTCTAAGGTCACTCTCACTCTCCCTTGCTAAAGAGCTAAATGGTTTAGTCCGCCTGCACGATTCATAAGGTAGTCTATTGTTTATTTAGTTGAGCATCGCTAGTAGTGGACCGCTAATTGTTGTGCTGCTGGTGCAATGTCTTTCTCCAAGAAAGCCAGGTTACTAAAAACAAAGGCCAAAACAGGAAAAAGAGACATTAAAATGAGTGGAAACAACTGCTAATAAACTTCAAAACACGAAATCCCATGGTGTTTGCTTGAATATCTCCGCAAACATCAGTGCTAAAAACGAACTGAGACAACCCATTGAAATAGCGGAAAATACACTTTCATAGGTTAGGCTACACATGTAATCTGATGCATCTCGTGATCCAGCTCCATCTCCATCACTTTCTGAAAGATTGCATGGCGCCAGCTTGATTCATGTCCTGTTGTAGGCTACATGCTGATCATTATCACTAGGCTAATGGTTTAGGGCACGATTTTTTTTCTCTCCCTTTCTGTTTTCGTTAGTCTTAACTTTTTTTTTTACTCAATTAACGGATGGGATTTTTGATGTAGCGAAGTACAATACTTCACTCAAAATGTAATCAAGTACATTTTAAGATACCGATTTTATAAACTACTTAAAAAATACAAAATACACAGAAAAACTACTCAATACAGTAACGTGAGTAAATGTATTTTGTTACTTTCCACCTCTGATTTCTGGTTATGCCTTTTCAAAGTATGATCTATTTATGGTCTTCTGTCTGCAACATGCAACCCTGACTCTCCAAGAAAACGCGCTCCACTCCAAACATGGGCTAAATAAATCATTAGGGGACAAGAATCCTCTGGATTTCGGCAGTGTTTGATTTCATCACTTGGAGCCTAAAAGATAATGGCTGTTAACAAGGGCCTTGTTAAATGAGTGATAAGGGCTCTCCGTCATCCCTCTCCCACCCTCTCTCTTTTTCACTCTTTTCTCTCTCTCTCTCTTACTCTTTCTCTCTCTCTCTCTCTCTCTCTATGTGTCTCTCTCACACACACTGGTTGTATTGCAGTTCTCTCACTTCTCTGCCTGCAGTGCTCTGGGCTCTGGCAGCCGTGTTCACTCTGACTGGTAAATGTCTGCTGGGCTCTTCCGCAGTCTCAATTACCAGCCGAGGCAATCTGCTCCCGCAACCACAGGCCTCTCCAGGTGTCTCCCCCGAGGAACAATCTGGAGCATCTGTCCTGCTCATGTGTACTGTATGTGAGTGCATGTGTGTGTGTGTATGCGTGTGTGTGTGTGAGCGGGGGTTGGGGGAGAAGTGTGTTTCGAGTCATGTGTGAAGACAGTGTCTTATGGAGTGTGTTTGTGAGAAAGTGTCTTGCTTGACTTCAGTGCTTCAGGGTGTCTCTTTACGTATATAAGTGTGTGTATGTGAGTGTGTGCGCATATTGAATATGTGCAAAAGAGTGTGTGTGTATGTGAGAGATAGGAAAGCATTGCTGGTTTGGAAGACATTTGGCTTGTCAACACGGTTAGAGGATGCTGCAGGTATTTGTAAGAGCCTTCATTTTCTTTATAAGGATTTTGTGTATGTGTGTGTGTGTGTGTGTGTGTGTGTGTCTGTTTCTGTGTATATGTGTGTGTGTATGTGGGGACAGTGAAAAAAAGAAAAAGAAGATAAGATTGAGGATGCTCAGCCAGTGTGCCATAACGCGTTTGCAAGAGATTATCTCAATGTATGTCAGCCCGTGGGCATACGTGTGTGACTGCATGCACACAGCCACTGTATAGGCGAGTGCATCCACAAAGTGTCTCTGTCTCTGCGTGTGCATACCTGTGTGTGTACATGTGAGTGACCGTGTTTGTATCTGGGTGTGTATATGTATGTGTGCGCATGTATGTTTCTACTTTTGAAAGCTGTATATGTACGTGTATACATGTGTATTTGTGTGTCTGCATCTGTATGTGTGTGTGTGCATGTGTATGATTGTGCATGTCTGTGTGTGTCCACGTGTGTGTCTTTGTTGCTACCACACAGCTCTGCCAAGCAGTTGCTTCCCCCTCCTTGGGTCAAAAAACAGGCCCCACTTTTGGCCGGGCCACCTGTGGGTGCTCGGAAAATTGCTCCGTTGCCGGTTCGGCAGGTCAACACCGCCGGCTGTTCCCACGTGGCCGCGGCTCCCCTATCCTGCCCGTATTTGTGAAACACAGCGGTGTTAGCGGGGCCAGATGAAAAAAAGCACCAGGACGCCGGGCCGGCTTGGTTTCCACGTGAAAAATGTCATTATCGGCCTGGAGATGAAGGGGCCAGGGGCTCGCAACACCTGTGCTTACTGCCCACATACTTCCTCACTAAAAGGCTCAAGCATGAAAAGTCTTGTGTAAAAATGAAAAGGAAAAATCTACTGGAAAAACAACCTTGTTAAAGGGAAAGGCCTGGGACATATATATATATATATATATATACATTTCTTTGGTTGCTATATGCGCTGTGATATTTATTTGAATATTTGAATACACCACTGCCTTGTTTTGAGTAATTGTAATTCCATTGCAATTGATTGTTCAAATGACACAAACATACAATTGCTCGCTTTTATTAAAATCACAGAATTGTTCTTTTCCTATCTGTTAAAAAGTGCAAGTTGTTCTCAGATAACATTCTGGCATACTAACATGCTACGACTTCCTCTTTTCCCAGTAGTCAGGCTGTTTTCTTCCACTGAGATGCATTTCCTATTTCCATGCAATAATCTGGGTAAAAAAGAGCCCACTCTGGCTTCCATCGTTATCCGGTCTTGTTTGAGGGCACCAATCGATGTGAATCCTCCGAGCATTTCCACTCCGGCTGAAGAGATTGAAAAGCTGTGATCTCATTAGACTAAAACAGAGTTATGCATTTTCCGGCCTTACATCTAATGATCCTCACACACCCGAGGCAGTATTGGAGGGGATAGGTGAAAATGGGGAAGTTGTGGACATTGTGTACAAAGGGAAACGTGACAGCAGATCTCCGTGGCAACCAGACAAGTTTTGTGTTATCACCTTTCATACTTTTTTCGTCATTAAATCCATCTTCATAAATGTAACACTTGACATGGAATGTGTGGAGAATGATTTTATATTATGCGGCGCTTCATATCTGATTCAAGACGTTTTTTTTTTTCTCTCTCCACCTCAATTTGTTCAAAACGAAAGCTCTACCCTTAATGACTGTCATGTAACAAAAAGCTACAAAGACGCATGGGCATGTCGCCCCTCATTCGGTGGCAGAAACAGAATTTATGAGTCTGTGTGAATTTCAGCCTTCAGCACAGTCTGCGTATGATGCATGAACTAACTTTCGCACGCGGCACGCAGCACACTGTCTGCATGACTGAGGCTCAGAAAATAAATAAAAAGCCTCGACATGGGGGCCAAGAGTGGAAGCGTGATCCGCACGACTGTTCACATGCTGCGCTGTAATTGATTTCCGAGAGATGACAAGTTATCCATAAACGTTATTATGAGAACATGCAGTGTTTTTTCCTAAAGGGCTTGGAAAAGAGATGACATATTCTTTGCAGACAATAGCAGGTGAACATTAATTGGACAACAGACCAGTGAGCACCATGCTTCAGCCCAATGAATAATAAATAAAGGATTGATTTATAGGGTCTGGAAAATGTATGTGGCATATGTATGGATTTGATATATGATACACAGTACAACTGAGTTCAATTATAAAGATTTTCTGTATCCTGACCGCCACTGTCCTGCTGGAATATCCAAGAAAGATGATGTCTGTAATGGATTTATGTTTATTGGTAAGGGTTGTTTGAAAGCTATTTGCAGTATCCTCATCTTTCAATTTTGCATCATAGCTCATATTTTAGTTGCTGGTTGCATATAATGATACTGACACAGGAAATAAATAAGATGAAAGAAACACCAGAGACTTTGGATGATTGTAAGCTGCACTTTATCTGGATACATCCATGGTATGCTGGAGACATGAACCAAACCATAAACCAAACTAGCATACTATCCCCTTAAGTCAGACTCATCCGTCATCAAACTTGATTACAATTTGAAAGGCGACAAATTAGTCATTGGGTGAAAAGAACAGAAAAGGTTAGACCACATTATGGACTTAACTTTTATTCCAGACTCCTTCTAGCATAGATTCACTAATTCTTCTCAATTATCCCAAATATTGGCAGGTTCTCTGAACTTTGAGTTTGATAGCCAGACATATCAATTCAAATTTCAGAACGTTTTCAGACAATTTAAAAACCCATTTATTTTGCTGACAACAAGACATATGGCCCAACTATCACTGACTGCTCATGACCGACCCAAGGCACCTTGAATGAAGAACAGTCAGTCATCCACTATCATTTTGAATCACAGGACAAACAACACTAGTGGAAGAATCACTATGTTCACAATGAATTTCTTGGTTGTTTTGATGGAGTTATTTTTTTAATTCTTTTTTGTATTTGTTTGTTTTTGTGTCCTCATGTTTGACATTTTGACAAGCGCCTGACACATTTATTGATTCGATGATGGATGCCTAATGATTTCCTTTCAACTATGAAATCTTCCATCAGAACATGAATGCCTACTGAGAAGCTCCTCACTTCTGTATAGATGCTTTCTCTATCAACTTCAATCCTGCAGATTCAAAACCTGAACTCATTTAAGACATTGACTGGTCACATTCAAAACAAAACTGTATTCATGTGAAAGTCTGACAACAACTCCTTTGGTCATCATTGGCGGTGTGACACCATTAAGTCAAGTCAAGTCAAGTCAAGTCAAGTTTATTTACATTATATAGCGCATTTCATACACAGAGGTCATTCAATGTGTTTTACATAAACAAAACCAAACAATAATAACAAATAAAAGCGTAGAAGGGCAATATAGTCAAAGAATAGTTCAAAAGGTAAAGATCATAATAAAAAGAAAAAAGAAAACACAAAAGGTAAAATCATTTAAAAATAATAATAATTAGTAAGCAAAAAAAAATAAATAAGGAATACTATACATAAAAGTGGGTTTGGTTGGTATGACACAGATACATTAATTGTACCTATTATTTCCTTTGTTGGACAACCTTCACCAAATCATCGCTTTCTTTCAAGAACTTCAACCCATAATCTTTATATTTTTGCATCAACCCTCCATATAACGTATACCTATCCACATCAGTGCCAAATAAACACAAAGATACCGTATAAAAAGCATAAGGACAGATCTACTTTAGGGTGAGATATATCCAAGTTTCATTCCTGAAAAAAATCAAAGATTTGAACATTACCTTTTATTGCAGAACTTGGGACCAGCAAAGATGAAGAGTGGGAAGCTGTTGACTGCCGAGGTGAAAGTACATTTGACAGGGTCATATGCAATGTAGGCTGTGAAGGAAGACTGGGAACTCTTTGTGTCCTTAAACCTACATATTGGAATATTCTTTTTTCAGCATGTTATTGCAAGGGGGAAAACAAAACAAATATTTGTAATATTCTTTTTTCATCAAGCATGTTATTGCAAGGGGGAAAACAAAACAAATATTTTGAACAATATGGTTGACTAGTGTTGGTGTAGCGCTCCCCATCAATAATGGTTAATGAAATTATTTGTAAATCTGCCCATTTTGTGTTTCTTTGACAATAAGAACTACTTGATTTGTCTGGTGATTCATCAGGTGAGTTTTTTTTTTGTATCTGAAAATGAAACATGATAAACTGCAGATAAACACTTGTTAAATGAATTGGCTAATGTGACCACGTTGAATGCCACCTGTAGGGAGGTGCAACATCTGTGTCCCCTCCCCCATACAATTTGACAAGCAAGTCAGATAGCATTACAGTACTGTACATCTGTACAAATGTAAGTATGTTTACACAGAATCATCATGGCAACACCATTCCACCATTGTGTTACAATTTGCAATGTGCATGTGTTGAATGTGTTGAAGCTTTAGTTAATTGGGATGGCCTTTCCAAGTAATGAATGTCACGGTGAATGTTAATAAGAGTGCCACATAAGTATCTATTGTGCTATTTTTCCTTCTGATTTTGTGAGGACTCCCTTTCCATCTATCCACCCAGACCTCCTGCTCACCCACCAACACCCACCCACCCACACACACACACACACACACACAAACTCAGACAGATATTCACACACAGTGTTGGTCCCACCCCTGCTGGAATCTATTCCCAGCATCCTTTCCTTTTCCTCCATGTTGATGTGCTTCAGCACTAATGCACCGAGGCGCACAGGGCGGGCGAATGAGATCAGCATCCGCATCCTATAATCACTTTGCCAACAAAGAGAAAATTATACACGGATTATTAAAGAGGCTCACAATCAGCCAACCACACAGACACATTTTCACCTCAGTCAATCCAAGCCACATGCACCTCCAAGTGAGTAGAATCTCAACATGTTCTGCGGGGGCAAATGAAAAAGAAAAAAGAAAAGGAAGAAAGACTTTTTACCACAAACACATGCAGAGGGAAAGAAAAGAGAAAGGAGGGGGGCGACACAGCACCAAGTCGACCATGAAAGCAGATTATCTGAAAGAAAGAGCTACAGTAGAGTATGAAAACACTACCTTCGACAATGGTGATGGGAGTTTTTGCAAACAATCCAATGAATAACCGCTCTGAGATGAACTGAAGGAGGAGATTGAGCCCTCTGACTGAGACATTGATTACTGTCAGATGCAGTCTCTACCACAGTAATTCTTGGAGAACCATGGACAGCATCTCAAACCATATGTGAATATAGCACAGAAGACACGTATTCATTTACAACATATACGGTGTACCATAGCTATATATGTCATTGTGATATACTGTATTATAGCCTACTGTGTATTCTAATTTTAATTTAATTTCACTTATAGAGTGCCAAAACGTTACACATGTCTCATGGCAAGACATGAGTGTTAAAACAAACTATTCTATTACAGATCTGAAGAATAATACTGAATCAAGAGGAAAGTGGCTCTTTCCATATTGTTCTGTGTGACTTATTATGACCGCCGCGCAGCGAAGCGGAGGTCATATAGGTTTAGTCAGAATTATTAATTATTATTATTATTATTTTTTTTTTTCCGCATGCCCAAATTTCCGTCAATGATTCCCGGGACACTGAAAGACCGGGGTACACGAAACTTGGTGGGCATGTAACCCCACATGGATAGCATGGAACCATCGTTTTTCGTTTTGATCTGTAACCCCCCCGCTGGACTGGACCCCCCGAAAGGAGGGTAGGGCAGACACAGTTTTCTGTGAATATCTCGAAAACCGTAGGGTTTAGGAGGACCATTTTTTTTTGTATGTTGATCTCAAGGGGCCATGTCAACCCATTCCATAACCACTCATTTCATGTATAGCGCCACCTAGTTAAACACAAAAAAGTACAAATGAGGTGTTGTAATTGAAGGTATCTGTGACCTAACATAGTCAAAACTGCACGAAATTGTAAGTGTATGATCATTATGACACCCTCTGTATGCACGCCAAGTTTTGTGGAATTCCGTTCATGGGGGGCCACACAATAAATTAATTTATGTTACTATACACCAACTGGCCTGTAGGTGGCCGGAGACAGTTTTCTGTGAATATCTCGAGAACCGTAGGGCCTAGGAGGTCCACCTATTTTAGGTATGTTGGTCTTAAGGGGGCATGTCAACCCATCCCATTACCACTTATTTCATGTATAGTGCCACCTATTTAAAAATGAAAAAGCAAAAAATTAGGTGTTTTCATCACAATATCTCTGGCTGACAAGGTCAAAACTGCACGAAATTAAAAGTGTAGGATCATTATGACACCCTCCGAATGCATGCCAAGTTTTGTGTACTTTCGTTCATGGGGAGCCTTACAATAAAATAATTTATGTGTACATTTAGTGACGTACACCAACAAGGATTCCCGGGACACTGAAAGACCGGGGTACACAAAACTTGGTGGGCATGTACCCCCACATGGATAGCATGGAACCGTCATTTTTCGCTTTGATCTGTAGCCCCCCCGCTGGACTGGACCCCCCGAAAGGAGGGTAGGGCAGACACAGTTCTCTGTGAATATCTTGAGAACTGTAGGGCCTAGGATGACCAATTTTTTCCGTATGTTTGCCTCCAGGGGTCATGTTAACCCATTGCATGTGCACACATGTGCACAAACAGATACACACACACACACACACACACATACATTCACAGTAATCATACGTATGACACATACTCACACAGTAGACATTTGTACGCTTGCATGCACAGGCACATACGCAGGCACACACACAAGCACGCACGCACGCACACACACACACACACACACACACACACACACACACACACACACACACACACATAACATAACACAAACAATCAAGAATTTCTCAGAATTATGAACAGGCAAGATGGAGGTGGGGTTGTATAAAATTAATTTTATATGTGAAATCTATGAACTAATCATGTTTTGGTACTTGTTGTCTAGCAGATACCAGTGAGAATTGAGTGTGGATAATGCAATTTAGTGAGACAGTTAGAATCATATAGGCCTTTCAGCGTGATTTCTTTTTGTGGAAAAAATGTGCTGGACTGGGCGGCGGTCATATTTTGTACCGCTCTGCGGTACATCTAGTTTAAATAAGATTTAATTCTGAAAATGGTCCTTAAAAACAACTTGCTTGACCAGATTTGTGTAGTGCCTATTAGACAGAGCAAGAGGCACTTTCATTTGATGTGGAACAAGATGGCTGCCCTCAATGACTTGGGAGAATTTCACTCTAAATACATCATTTTAAGTAGTACAATTAAAAGTTAAAAGGATTGGACCTGTTCCTATTTGAAATAAGGTTCTATCTGCATTCCTATCAATCCAATACCAATCCCATATTCAAGTCCATGATCAGGATATGATGCCTTTTTAAAGCTAGTTTGAGAGGCCTGATAGGCTAAATTATTCACTGCTGAAAATCTTAGTGGATGTTCTGGAAAGTGTACAAAGTATTCAAACGATAGGGCTTCTTTCCTGGCAAGCAATGCGGACAGTTTGAGTTTGTTAGAGGCTGAAAAGAAATGCAGTAGCTCAGAGAGAAGCTACATGTAGCAAACTCTTGCTCTTGCCTAGCCTTCTAGGAGGAACACCTGCCTTTCATCTGATGTAGTGAATTAGCTCTGCAGCTCAAAACAGGTTATGTTTTGCCTTTTCCCCAATCTGGTTTCCACTTTCTTTCCCAACATCTGTTGTGCTACCCCAGAGGTCAGTTCGCTGGGGTTGGAGCTAGTCTTGCAGCTATACCTGCCATGACGTATTACTTCAGCAGTGTGTTTCTCAACTGCTGCAGAACAATCCTCATGTTTTGCCAGGTTTCATTCACTCTTGGTGGAGGCAAAAATGGCTGGAATTTCAGGGTGATTAAGACTGTGCAGTGATAGCTTTAATTAACCTAATATGAATTCAGAGTCATTTCTAAGGCAAGGCAAGTTTATTTATTTAGCACATTGCATACACAGGGGTAATTCAATGTGCTTTATATAAAGAAAAAAAAAGTAATAGTACATAAAAGCATAAAAGGGCAATAGTCTAAACGTGTTTAAAAAGTAAAAGACATAAAAAATACTTAAAAACAACAACACATTACTGGAACACAGCCAACAACTTAACATTATGCTTTATCTATCAGCACACAATAAGTATGCCCTTTATGAAACTCACACAGATTCTCTCATGTTTTGGCATAAACAGTAAAACAAATGATGAGCACTGATTAACAGCATAAAAGCATGAGGGCAATAGGGGGAAATATATATATATATAGTGATATGTTTCCTTTTATGGCCTACGCAGATTACACAATTGTTTTGTCTTCCACAAAAAACTTTGGCCACATTACAAGATCATGTAGCCTATCATAGCCAACTCGTGGTTTGTCGTCATACTGTCAGTGTCAATAGGGGAGTTGTAGGAAATTCCTCAAAAATTCTAGAAATAGTAGACTTTTCATATTCGGGTGCTACGCTGGAAATTTGTTGGCTGAGACAAAATCGTGGCAAAATCGGCTTGAAATTGTGTAATCTGCACAGGCCATTAGGGCCAAAATGTCCAACCAGTTATGCCTAATAGTCCATGTAGACTAGAGTGATTAACACCCAAGTAGAGTAGTTAACACCCAAACAGAGGTAGAGCCGTAACAGCCATGATAGAGCCGTTACACTCTCAGAAACTATGTCTGTTCTGTCTTTTCTGTGTAGAATGACAGGGTGACTACTTCACAGAATCTCCCTTTATCCAGCTAAGGACAGCAACACTACTACAAGGAACAGTGCTACTCACCCTGAAGAGTGGTCTGTAAACTGGGTAATGAGGATCTTACCACAAAACTGCAGACTAGAATTTCGGACTATGCCAAATAGTATAGGCAGGGATTCAGACATGTTAGTGTCAGACAACGACTGCCTTTAACAGACAATCACAAAGCAGCACAAAATTACACAAAGGATGGCATGACATACATACACATAACCCATGGGTCAGAATCAATTACAATTTTAGCTGAAAGACTTTTCCAGATTAGACATTTCTAACTCAGTGATAATGATCCTAGTCAAACACCCAGTGAACAGCAGCACTCTTAATGGAGATTCTTGAAGTAGCCTATTTTGTGCGCGCACACATGTTTCCTTTTAGGGCCAAAATGTCCAGTAATACCAGTAACCAGTAATACCCAATCACAGAATCCCCTTTGCCCAGCTAAGGACAGCAATAGTACAGGCAACACTAGTACTCACTCAAAGAGTGTGTCGGGCACTACTTTGTGGAATATCTGAAAATGTCAAAGGTAAGTTAATTTTAGTTAATTAACTGATAATGTCCCCTGTAATATCGAATTATCTAATTGCTTTGGACCAAAGAACATTCATACAAACGCAGAGAGACAAACTGATGATCTTGAACTTTTTTCCCCTCCAAGGTGATCCATTTCTCATTTGAAAAAAAAATCTGTTTACTTTTAACCCGACCCGCCACCAACTTTCGAATCCTAATCTGTGATTAAACTCCTGGAATGGGATCTTGGAATAATTACAGTTCAATCAGGTGAATTGACACAGCTTAGTCAAAGGCCCTTTGAAGTGTGATGAAGCCTGATGCTGAACAAACACGACAAACTCGGAGCCTCTCCCCTTTCCTCTCTATTTCATCGTAATGAGATTTCGGGCCTTGCTTAATTAAATAAGACCCACGTCAGTGACACGAAGTGACACGTTGTAATGCACTGGCTGGTCACTAGTCATGCAGGGGGCTCTTACTGAATAAAGACAATTACTAACCCTATTACTGCTCACACAGTGTGATGTCCTGTCTCTGCATGTTGAGTTGGTGGTGACATTTCTCCATATTCTTTGCTTTGTTTCTTAAACAAACATCGCCTCATTCTTTTTATATTTTGTACAGGATAATACAATAGTATTCATGGTTCTCCATTCTCTGTGCAAGGTTTCATTGCCAAACCATATGTGGCATGAGTTCAGGTTGCCTTTGTGATGTAAAATTGTTTGGGTAGCTGAAACATAATCTTGGCTGTTTTAGAAACCAGTCTTTGGAACAGATTTAAAGCAAGAGTCACACAACCAGAAACAGGCACACACACACATAGCCACTTGTGCAAACACAAAAATAATCACAAACACAAACACACAGAGAGAGAGAGAAATAGATAGAGACAAAAGCTATTTTCTACAGTTAGCTCTCACCTCAATTTTGCAGTAGTGCTCCTCACCATTGAAGTTTACCAGCTGGCTGCTTTTAATGAATATCAATTTAAGTGTGCTATGAGAGGACGTCTCAGCCCCATATCTTGCATATGTAACATTGGCTTTAGCAGGTGATGCCAGGTCTTAGATACAGGGCCATAGTCACCATGTGCCTCCCCCATATTTAAATATGACCAAAAAAATATACGGACATAGAAAAATAAATAAACAGTTAATGTGAATCATGGACAATAATCAAAGAAAGGAATTTCCGCCTCCATTCACCAAATAAAGGCTGTAGTAATGTTTCTACATAATGTAGAATAACATTAACAAAATGTAATTTCTGTCAGAAACCAGGCTATAATGCATGGGGTAACATGAAGTAAGTCAGACAGAAGAGGGGCCTGTCTCAGTAGTCTATTCCTGAATCCTGTCACTTACTTAAAAAAAAAAAACCTCAGGTATAAGTAATTAGCCATTGCATTCTATGTAATACAAGTATAGAGGTTAACAAAGATACTGTGGCGAGCACTCGCGGAAAGATGCAAGTGAGTCAGATTATCATAATTTACAACCCTTGCGTCCCTTACACCACACGACCACAAGGTGTACTGTATTTATTTAGAATCAGACATGAACACTCAATACTGGCCAGACATAGCCAAACACACTAAGATACTTGCGGTGGTTAAAGTATTAGTAAAAGTTAACTTGACACTATTATCAGTCACACACACACTGGAAACCACAGAAGGCAAGTGATTGTGCACATAACAACACTAAAACATGACTTTTATCTCATAAACAGTCCCATGAGCCTTTGTGCTAACTAGCTCAACTAGAATGATGTCTCCCCCCTCTGGTCGCTACATAGCCCCCACCTGAGGGGTCAGCCGTCCTCGGCGACCCCATCACTCAATACAAAGTCCCTCAAATGTCCAGGCTGTCTCCGCTGTCGAGCAGGCCGTCTGGGGCTCACAGGAGGAGAGGGATTCTGATCAGCCTGCGGACAGATACTGCTGTCCCCCTCTCCATCTAGAGATGGGGCAAGGGGTCGGTAAGGTGAGAGTCTGTCCCGGTGCAGCACCACCTTGCACCCCTGGTCGATCCAACACCTCCCCGGGCCCTTGCCAGTGGCTGCGGAGCTTGGGAGAAACCCCCTTCTTGCGGACAGGACAATAGATCCGTACCTTGTCCCCTGGTACAAAGGCCTGCCCCTGACATCGCGTGTCGTAAGCCCTCTTCTGTCGTACCCCAGCCTGGGCCTGGGCCTGGCGGGAGTAGTCATGGACCACCTGAAGACGATCCCTCAGTCTACGAAAGTAGTCCATTTATTTCCCCCCAGCAATCTCGGGTTCAGGCGGGGCGCCAAACACCAAGTCAACTGGTGTCCGGAGCTCACTCCCAAACATAAGGGCAGCAGGCGTACACTGGCTGGACTCCTGGACCGCAGTGCGGTAGGACCACAGGACTATGGGCAGGTGGCGGTCCCAGTCACGCTGGTGTTGACTGGTGAGGATGGCGAGTTGAGTGGCCAGGGTGCGGTTGAAACGCTCCACCAGCCCATCGCTTTGAGGATGAAGCGGCGTCATCCTCATCTTGTTCCCCCCAAACCGTCAGCAGACCTCACCGAAAGTTCCGCCCCTGGTCACTGTGGAGCTCGGCAGGGACCCCGAAACAGGCAAACATCTCCTCCACCAACCTCTCTGCTGACGTGGGGGCGCTCTGATCTGGCACAGCATATGCCTCGGGCCACTTCGTGAAGTAGTCCATGGCCTCAAGGACATACCGGTTGCCAGAATCAGTGACTGGGAAGGGCCCAAGGATATCCACTCCCACTCGCTCCATCGGAGCTCCCACTAAGTACTGCTGCAGAGTTGGTCCTTTTTGGGCGGTGCAGGGGTCACAGCAGTACACATGTATCTCTACATCTCGTCGGCAGCCAGGCCAGTAGAACCTCCCCCTAAGGCGGTTAAGGGTCTTGGCGTTCCCATAGTGCCCCGCTCCTACTGAGCCGTGGACGGTCTGGAGAACCTGGGAGCGGAGCGCCTGGGGCACTAGAAGCTGCAGGAGGTCATTTCCTCTTCCGCCCTGCTGAGTAGTAAATGGGAGCAGCCCCTCTTCATTGGCAGAGAGGTCGGCAGTTGCCACCACTGTTAAGGGCAGCCGTGGCCCACTGGTTAGCACTCTGGACCTGTAACCGGAGGGTTGCCGGTTCGAGCCCCGACCAGTGGGCCGCGGCTGAAGTGCCTAACCCCTCACTGCTCCCCGAGCGCCGCCGATGTAGCAGGCAGCTCACTGCGCCGGGATTAGTGTGTGCTTCACCTCACTGTGTGTTCACTGTGTGCTGTTTGTGTTTCACTAATTCACCGATTGGGTTAAAATGCAGAGACCAAATTTCCCTCACGGGATCAAAAAAGTATTTATACTTATACTTATACTGTTGTCAGTTGGCCCCGTTCTGAAGCTGGCCCCAGTCCAATGATGCACGGGTCTCGGATGTTGGTGAGCCAGAACTCGTGCACCAGTACCAGGCTTCCAGCCTGGATTCTCAGTCCCTTCTTCCCTCTCATGTCTGCTCTCTCTCCTGTCACTGTCATCAGCTGGGTGTTAGTTGGGGACCACGCCTTTGGGAGGGGGCCGATAGTGCACCAAGGAAATGGTAGACCCCGTGTCTACCAGGGCCCGGCAGCGTTGGCCATCGATTTGGCAAATCAGGTGCATACCAGTGCATACTGGCCTCGGAGAGGGGTTGGCGACTGGAGTGGTGGTCCCCTCACTGAGCCACTCCACTGTCGTTTCCCGAATGGTGGGTGGCCCTGGTCTTTGGTGCAGGGGCTGGGCAATTTCGAGCAACATGGCCAGGCTCCTCGCATCGGTAACAGCGGTCTGGCTGGCGAGGTGGACGACGCCTGGAGGGTGGAGGCCACCGCTGAGACCGTTGTGGTGAAGGCTGGACTTGATAAACCTCTTCAACCTCCGCCTCTTCCTCATCATAGTCAGTCATCTTGATGTCTGCCATCCTGACGTGTGGTTGTGGTGTGGAACCCTTTTGAGGAGTAGACCGTGTCAAGACCACCACTTCAGCCCCGTTCAGCTTCACGTAGGGCCTCACTGAGAGACTGGGGTATGGCGAGGCGAACATGCTGGCGCAACCTCTCTGGTGCGAGCCCCCGCAGGAAGGCATGGAGGGCCAGCTCCTCTTAGGCAGCAGCATGGAACTGTGGGTAGCCACATTGGGCATGCAGCTGCACATCTGCGGCGAAGGTACCTAGGCTCTCTCCGTCTTGGCGGTGATGGCTAGCTAGCTGCTCCCTGCTCTGGTCGGTGAGGAGTCTCTGCCCGAACAGCCTCTGTAGCGCCATGGTCAAAGCCTGTAGGTCTCGTTGCTCTGCTGGGGCAATGTCGAGGAGCACCTGCAACACTTTTCCTTCCAATGCAAGGGCCAGGTGAGTGGCAGCTTCTTCGTCGCTCCAGCCGCCGTGCCATGCTGCCAGCTGCACTTGAAAGAGATGCGTCAGCCCATTGTACTTAGGAAGCTTGGCTGATGTCCTAGGCATGGCTGCAGGGTGTTGTGGTCTGGGTGTGGTTACCAGTGGTGGTGGTTCATTGGCGACAGCGAAAGACTGTTGATGTCCCGCGCCTGTCGCAGACAGCAGGGTGTCATCAGCGGTCGTCCTCCTCGCCACTAGGGGGCGGCCAGGGACAGCAGGCAGCAGTGATTCTCCCGCAGTAGCATTACCAACCTCTAGGGGGCGGTATGGCCGTGGTGCACTGGAACCATCAGGGTGGGTTGTAAAAGCGATCTTTTTTAGCAGGACCTGACATTTGCCTCTCCAGGAGTTTAAAGTTTTGCTCAATGGCTTTCTCTAGCTCTTTAGTATGTTTCTCCATCTTTCCTTTTTCTTTAATTTAAAATCCCACTTCTCACACCAATGTGGTGAGCGCTTGTGGAAAGATGCAAGTGAGTCAGATTATCTTAATTTACAACCCTTGCGTCCCTTACACCACACGATCACAAGGTGTACTGTATTTATTTAGAATCATACATGAACACTCAGTATTAGAATACTGGTCAGACATAGCCAAACACACTAAGATACTCAGTCGCGGTGGTTAAAGTGTTAGTAAAAGTTAACATGAACTTTACACTATTATCAGTCACACACACACTGGAAAGGCAAGGCAAGTGAACATGCACATAACAACACTAAAACATGACTTTTTTCTTAACCATAAACAGTCCCATGAGCCTTTGTGCTAACTAGCTCAACTAGAATGATGTCTCCCCCCCCTGGTCGCTACAATACTCTAGTTTGTAGCAAGTCAGAGGCGTGTTCAGTCCCTTTGGAGAATTGTGAAAAAAAAAGATGTGTTCTGGTGGGTGCTCTTTGGTTCAAGGTTTATCCAAAATTAGTTGAAAAGAAAAAACTTTTCTTCACCAAGGCACTCCAAGGAGTATTGTAAAATGTCTTTATTATTATGACATGTCCACTAAGGACTTTAAAGTTGTCTACGCGTAGTGGCGATTGGGCCTTCTTCAGGGCATAGTGAAAATGAAGCAGTGAAGTCTTTTGTATGAACAATTCTCCAAAGGGACTGAGCACGCCTCTGACTTGCAACAATTGTTACTTTTTGGTCATATCAAGGTTGACCTGTTTGGCTTGCTGCTCCACTCAAACAAGTGAGTGTTTCCTGATTTTTTCCTCTGTGATCAAACATGTCACAAGATAAGGGTTGAGGATTGAGGAAGGCAACAATATAGTTGTACCTGATTCCCTTCTGACTGGCACCCCTCTACCAAGTTCATCCAGTAAAGATTTGGATCGCATGTACACAGATTTTAAAAGACTTTGTGAAAAAGACATCAGACTTCAATGGCACCTTATCAGTTTATCGGATTACTGGAGAGAAAAGCGTATTCCAAGAGGCCACGGATTAAAAAATTTCCCTCTTTTGGATTGGAGGATGCTATCTTTCGTGAACAGTGGGAGGGCATCTTAAATAAATGTTCTTTTGACCTTATACTACTTATTATTGAACAAACAAAAAAGAGAAAGAGAAGGTACAAGAAAAAATGAATGAGTTAAAGAGGCAAATGTTACAAGCCAGCAATGAATCCCAACAATCTTCCTTTGAGGATGAGCTGAAGGCAAACTTGGAGAAGTTCACCATGGACTACACGCTGAAAAAATTCCGCCGAGATGAGAGGGACTACGCTGAAGGCAACATCTACCAATGGAAGGAATCCACAAAACGACCTCGGAGGCGAACGGTATCTTTTAACCTCAGTACAAGTGAAGAGGAGCCTGATGCCACCCATGAAGACACACATGGCGGTTTTTTAGGAACCGGACCATACACCAAAAAAGGCCCCCAACAGAAACGCCAACAAAGAAAAAGATCAGGAGGGGGAGACATAGATCCAATAATTTCAAAGGACAGCCTACGGAGCCGAGCCAGAAATCAGCGGTAATTAACATCTCCAAACATACATTGACACAAGATTCTATAAATGTCCTGTCTAAGGGACTCACTTTTGCCCCCGTGTGTAATGCTGCTGAGTTTAAAACAAATGTGGATCTCTTCAGATTCTATAGAAACCTCCATTTAATGATGTGGTACCACCAAAAGAATAAAGACACCTTTTACACCTAAGTCTACTTTTATGCCAATGTGTAACAATCCAACTCTGGTTGCCTTTACAAAGAAAGTGTCACATGACATGAATGAAATGTTCAGTAAAAGACAGAAAAAAATAAAAGACAATCTAACAAGAAATGAAAGGGTGGCACTTGAAAACCTGTCAAAAAATGAACAAATTATTATCAAACCTGCGGACAAAGGGGGTGCAGTAGTGGTAATGGACACTAGCTATTATGTTACTGAAGCACAAAGGCAACTGGGAAATGAAATTTACTATGAACAACTGAGCATGAATCCCATTGAGTCCATGAAGAGAGAACTTAGGGCTATACTGTCTAATGCCAAACAGTCGAACTGGATCTCTGACAAATAATTCTCTTTCCTGATGAATGAGAACCCACAAATGCCGTGTTTCTACATGTTGCCCAAAATCCATAAAAATCTGGAGCACCCAGAAGGGAGACCAATCATATCAGGAAATGGCTCATTGACAGAGACATGTTCTCAGTTTGTGGACTTTTTTATAAAACCTCTTGTGCGGATTTTGCCTTCATTCATTGAGGATACTACAGAT
Organism: Alosa sapidissima; assembly: GCF_018492685.1. NCBI lineage: Eukaryota > Metazoa > Chordata > Actinopteri > Clupeiformes > Clupeidae > Alosa > Alosa sapidissima. Next base: position 2,052,143 of record NC_055979.1, on the reverse strand, counting down.
GTCTTATGTGCATTGATTAACATTATAAATGCCACAGGCTGCTACATGGTGACCTTAGATGTAGCCTCTCTTTACACTAATATTGATCACCAGGAGGGCTTAGAGGCCTTGCAATATTATTTGTCTTTGCGCTCTGATGCCACACCACCAAATGAATTTTTATTGTCTTTGACAGAATGGACTTTGCACAACAATGTATTCATTTTTCAGAATTCTTTTTATAGACAGCGGAAAGGCACAGCAATGGGTGCATGCTTCGACCCTATTTATGCAAACCTTTTCTTAGGCTACTGGGAAGACACATTTGTATACAACCAACAAAATATTGTGTTTTTGGACAAGATCTTGTTCTATTGTCGCTTTATTGAGGATATTTATCTAATATGGTCAGGAAGTGAAGGTGAGCTCTTAGACTTTCATAAGTATTTAAATTCAACTAATGGGAACATCAAGCTGTCACTTGAATACTCTATGACATCTATAAATTTTTTGGACCTATCAATTTCCATTGATAGTAGTGGATCTTTACAAACTACTATCTATAGGAAGAGCACAGATAGGAATACCTTACTCAGATCTGATAGTTTCCATGCCAAACCACTCAAAAACAATATTCCGGTCTGACAATTTCAACGTTTAAAACGGATATGCAGCAATGATTCAGATTTTCAGACCAAGGCCGAAGACATGAAAACAAGATTTTGTGAAAGAGGTTATTCCCCAGCAGTGATAGGCAGTGTGATGCAAAAAGCCCAGTCCCAAAACCGACCTGACCTCTTAAAAAAGTGAAAAAAAACCCCAACAAAAACACAAAGGACCTTGCTTCATCACACAATTCAACAGCTGTGCCCCAAAGATGCAACAAATAATTAGGTCAAATTGGAAAATAATCCAAAGTGATCCGCTTCTGAGAGAAGTCTTTCCTGATCCACCTATGACGGTGTTTAAAAGGGCACCCTCCATAAAAGATAAACTGGTCAAAAGTTACTTACATGTACCAGACAAGAAAGAAAAAACATGGTTACAAAAAGACCTCTACGGTACCTACAAATGTGGTTCATGTAAACACTGTGAGGGTATCATCCAGTGCAAAACCTTTTTAGATTTGAGAACACAAAAGGAATACAAAACAAATGATTTTATTAATTGTAACTCTGAATACGTTGTATACCGTTTGCTATGTCCTTGTGGGTGTTTTTATGTGGGGAGAACAAAGAGGAAATTAAAAGAACGCTTTTCTGAACATAAGTATGCTATTAAGACAAACAATGAGGATTATCCAATGGCCAAACATTACAGAGAAATACATCACAGTGACCCATCATCTTTAAAAGTACAGGGGATTGAAGTTATTAAGAAAACTGTACGGGGTGGGGACAGATTGAAAAGGTTGCTACAGAGACAAACATTTTGGATCTGGAGCTTCAAGGCAATGGAGTACCCAGGTCTAAATGATGAAATAGATTACAGACCTTTTTTGTAATAATGTGGTCAATTGTTTTAACTACTGCTACTGTGTCTAGTATACTGAATTTCTATTTTTGAATGTTTAGTATACTGGATTTGCATTTTTTGTATTTCTGTGTTTGTTATGTTTGTTTTCTAAGATCTGTTTGAGGGGCGGGTCTTAGTAGCTACACTCTAGTCGGAGATGGGGGAGGGGTCACTATTTGTGGGAAATTAAGCAATCAACAGGTGTGCTGTTTGTTCAAACAAAAGACTTCACTGCTTCATTCTCACTATGCCCTGAAGAAGGCCCAATCGCCACTACGCTTGGGCAACTTTAAAGCCTCTTTGTGAAGTTGCTTCTTCTCCACCCTTCTCTTCTCTTTCCATAAAACTCACCAGAAGTCATCATTTAGGTGGGGGGGTCTTTTTACATCTGTGCCCAGGGGTTCATAATCCAACCATACCTATGTCTGTCAAAAGTTTGGAATACCCTAACTGACTACCATATTTTCCGGACTATAAGTCACTTCAGTCAAAAGATGTGTCATAAAGAGGGAAAAAACATATATAAGTCGCACCAAACATAAGTCACATTTATTTCGACATTTCCACATTTCACAAAATACTAGACCGAGAACAGACAGACTATGTAACTGGACACAGAGGCCAAAAAAATTGAGAATTCTACCGGGAATGTTAATAAAGATGAAGGAGTGAATGGCGGCAAGCTGGGCGATAACGAAGACCAATTTACAAAAGATTCACAAAAATGCTGATGTGGTACATAACAATTTAGCTAGAAATATGGCGAATGCAATGCAATCAAGCATTTTGGGCATGTGGAGGCACGAGCCAGCAGCAGAGCAAATGCTCGGGAGCAGGGATGTAGTGGAGGCTAAACGCAAGGAAACACAGTTTATCCACCTCTGAAATTTCAGAAATAGAGTTTATCCACTTCTTATTAGAGTTTATCCACCTCTCAAAAGAGTTTATTCACCAATTACAACTTATAATATTCAAAAACCACACTGTATTATTCTCATTCACAATATGTACACTCATCAACACTATAGGAACCATTTAAAGAACCACTATGCTGGTCTGGTTATTCCTTCACTGTTTCTGGGTTTTCGCCAGATTTGGGCTCGCATTTTTCACTACACAGCTACCCCTGCAGCTTCGGTAGCAAGTGACTGCTACGCTAATCCCCCACTAGCTAGCAAGCTAGTCATCAAGAAACCAAGCTAAACACATACAGGGCTTACAATAAAACGGTCAAGCAAACACATTGTTCGAGAGACTATCAAACCACATCACAAAGATGAAGTTCACCCAAGAGTAGGCTACTTACAATTTCAACAGCAACAAAGCCAAGTCGGAGTCCGTTTTGCAGTCTTCTTCAAAACTACAATCTGACTACATTTTCGAGGCGCGATTGGATACTTCCGCTGTATGTATATAAGTATATGTGAGTATGTATGTATGTATGTGCATTAATGTATGAGTGTGTGTCTGTGTATGTTTATTCAAAGTATGTCAAGTGTGTGCACAGCAGCCAACGAGAGTGGCACCATTTTGAGTTACAATCTCCCTCATTGCTTCAGGTGATTCAGTGGTGCCAGTTCTTTGTGAGAAGAAGTCGCGGGTGTGACACTCATGCATGGAGGCACTGCATGGGCCAAAAGCCCTGGAACGAGATCAGTGCGCAGGTCCCAGCAGAACTGCACCGTGCAGGAACAAAAGAAGCATACCAAGCTCAGTAGTCTGTCCTGAGAAGGCAAAACATGTGGCAGCAATGATAAGCATGTTTGACAATTTGGGTAGGTTGCATGGGGTGAGCTTGACATGCACATGCAGACATGTATAACACACAGACAGAGAGAGAGAGAGAGAGAGAGATACACACACTCAATAGAGCTGAATGACGAATATATGTTGGCGTGCCATCCATTGTGAGTGCTCATGCTTAGAGGCGAAATGATATTATTAGGGCCTACAGCAGTATATCACTTGTCCCATCTTAACTCATAGTCTGCTATCTCCTTACACTCAACTCCAACCAGGATCCATATCAAAAACCAATTCCACCAGTCCTGACATCTGCTAAATGGCTCGTGAAGGTTTCAAACACAGTCGGGGAAAATGTCAGGCAACACATAACCGGGCCCATCACATAAACATAGACAGGCACCAGTGTTATGACAAGTTACAGACATTATTTGCATGGTCTCAGCCACTCTCAGCCAAAGCATGAAATTGCTACATGTATTAGGAGACATAAAAGGTGCACTGTAATACATTATGGCTATGACACAGCGTTATTGATCATTACAGTGCATTGGGGGGAGTGTCATTTTTACTGTGACCACATTGGCTTGGAGTGAAACTGCACACAGATGTAAATACTTCATCACTCTTGAGTGTTTCTTTTTGCTGTTTCTTTTTCTTTGTTCCTCTCCTCTGCTCTTTCTGATGTTCCTCCCAACACAGCCGAAGCCTGATGACTTTTTCGAGCTGTTGAGCGTCTTCCACGTGAGAGACTGGCGACTTTGATGTTTGACAAGGAAACATTTATCACTAGTGTTTCTCCTTGCGCGACACCTCTCCCTCTCCGAATGCAAATGTGTCACATTTCTTCTCTCTTTCTCTTTCTCTATCTCTCTCTCTATCTCTCTCTCTCTCCCTCTGTCTTATTCTCTCAGGCATCTCCCCTGGCGGCTGTTGCCATTCGCGCTAGAGCGACGGAGCTCCTCCGCTCAGATCACAGAGCCCACGGAAGAGCACCTTGCTTTCATTCATTAATTACCCGAGGTGGGCTCGCATTTGTCAACGCCAGCACCAATTATTCCTGCCGGATGATGCTGACGGATGAAGAGACGGCAACGAGTGTTGAAATCAAGGTGCCATCGTCCTCTGTCGAGCGGCATGGGAGACGACAGGCGTGCTCGTTTGAGACTTACGCGACTTGAAAAGACTGCCACGGGTGATACGGGTTTCATCCGTCCACGCCTGTCCACATCGGGTAAGGTGTCCAACGGGTGGGTCTAATCAGATGTGTCAGTCAAGCCTCAACTTCAGAGAAGGCCCATCCCCCCTACTAAAAGCACATGCTGGGATAGCTTAGCATGGGTGTGCGACAAAGTAACATGTCAAAGATGCATCACTGTCGAAATCAAAAGGGAGTTGTCTCGATGTGTTTTCAAACTTAGTGCTCAGTTTACCTAGAAGGGCTACATCTCTCTCTCTCTCTCTCTCTCTCTATCTATCTATCTCTCTCACACACATACACTCACTTTTTCTCTGTGATTCTTGAAACAGGTAAACACTGCATGTTCCTTCAAGGTAAAAAAATGCTTTATATGATGATGATGTGTACATAAAACATCAAAAGTTTGGAAGGTGAAATGTGTGACTGCAACTGTATAATATAAACCCCTTAATTTATGTCTTTATAATCATTTCACTTTATATTATGTTACATACTTTAAGTGTACTGTGTGCTCCATGTAGTCAATTTATCTTGCCACCCAACAATGAAAATCAATTCATCTTATTTATCTTGCCACACAACAATGCAAATCTAAACACTATAATTCAACAGTGCATTTAAACCAAGTGCACTGAAAGTCCCATATGTTCAGATAGCAGTTTTGTATTCATGTTCATGTAAAGCGTGTCACAATTCTTTATTTTAGCCTCCTCTCTCATGACCTTTCCAACTGCAGACTAATTTGTGTTTTTGCATACGCTGCAAAAAAGATTTCCCGTGCAGCCAGAAGGACAATTGTTCAACCCCCCTCTCTTTTTCCTTTGTTAAATGAAAGGTGAACATTTTGAATCACAAAACTCTATAGTGCCACAAAAGAAGGGAGAGGTGATATGAATAACATGAAAAGGATTCAGAGAGAGTGAGAGGTAGGAGCTGGACTGAATAGGTGTCATGTTGAATGAGGGCATTAATCTTAAATGACAAAAGGTCACACGTGTAGAGGATTTACAGTTAATAGCAGGTTTTATCAATACCTTGAGATGTTGCCATCAGGTGTAGTCCTCCACCTGATCTCATCAAACTATATGACTCCCGTCTCAAGGTCCTGGAAAATGTTACCAGACATTAAGGTCACATTTGAAGGCATTAAACCGTCCCTTGCTGTTCGGTAAGTAAGGCCCCTTTGATATTCATTTGACTTTCCCTGATACTGAGTTCTGTCAAGATGATCAAGCAAATTAAAAAAAGGCCGTGCAGGCATAAGATAAGGGCCGGCAGTGACCAAGGTCAGATGACATTAACGCTAATCCGAGGTGCTTTGAAATTCTTTTAACACCTAACATCCCAAGAGTGGCGTTAGTGTCCTGTCTCTGCAAAGCCACGCCTGAGGTTCTAAAACTGCTGCCTCCATTCCCTAATCATCGTCTCACTTTCATTCAAATGCTTCAGGTGCCACGTTTGTCCCTCTGAATCATTATTTATGTGCAGAAATTAAAAACGAGAATGAGGCAGAAGGAGGGAGAGAGACAGAGAACGAGAGAGAGAGAGAGAGAGAGAGATAGAGAGAGAGAGAGAGAGAGAGAGAAGGGGATCAGGAGGACAGCAAAAAATCCAGCCACACCGTAGCTGAAAGGAGAATACAAAAACCTCTTTATACCAGCATGTCACCATCAGGCAATGTAACTATAACTCAAACTTACTGATTATTCAAAGGATGTTGCACAGCAGTGTCCAAGGACAGAGCCCTGCTGGGAGCCTGTGGAAGCAAGGAAGCAAGGAGTAGGGCCGGGAATTAATGAAGGAATGAGACCGCTCTCTCTCTCTCTTACTCTTTCTGTCTCTCCAGCAAAAGAAAAATAAAATAAGTAGGGCGCAATTTCTTTTTTATTCTTGTTTCTTTTCTCTCTTCCACTTTGTGGTAGCCACCATCTTGCTAGCTTGTAACGTCTAAGACCTGTTTGACTACTACATCCATTAGACCGTGTAAAGGTGTGATGTATGGTTGGGATGCACCTGAAACCAAAGCAGGGGTCGTTGAGATAAATGCTAATGTGTTAACAACATTCTTTTGTTTGGGCTCACTTGACAAATGCTGTCTGACAAATGCAGGCATTAACATGATTTATGCAATATTTATTCTTTCTACTGAAGAAGTAATATTGCATAGAGATAACTATTTATTCTTTAACAATACAATTGATCAATGATAAAGCATATTCTAATGAGTTATTAATCTATTACTCCTGAGAGAATATTTGCAAAAATATATGTATTTGAATAATGTGAACGTCTAACTTTTTTTTATCAATGTTCTTCAACGTCTCTTGTCAAATCTGGATAATACTGTTATATTTCTCCCTGCTGAGAGAAAGTCTGAATATTACCATTTAAAAGAAGTTTTAGCGAACATGAATAGTGAACTCCCAAAGGGAGGGAGATTCTACTTTTATTTATTGCATATCAGTCATCTCTGATCTATCTAATCATCTGAGACATATTTGGAAAAATCCATGGTGATTTCACAGACATAACACAGTGTGGTTTTGCAGCCTGCAGCTTAAATTGATCATAGATTATACAAATAAAGCAGGTAAAAGTAGGAAAAAGCACCTAAAAGAAAAGTCAAATAATTCATTATGATATTGACATGTGCTGGAATGTGTTGTATTTCTGATGTCTTCATATACTGTACAATGCAGGTGTTGTCTTATAGTGCATAACACACATACCAATCTTTTCCAAACCAAACAGGTTCCATGTTCCGTGAATAGGTTCCATGAACAGGTTCCATGTTCATCAAGGATTTGTGAACGAGCATCACAATAGATGCAATACAATGATTAGCATTGTAATAACATGGTAATAGCACTGTGTAGTTCATTCTAAAAGTATCCCCCACAATCTCCTGTAACTAGTGATCTTTGACTGTTCCTTACTTTTTAGGTTGCTCCAGATGGGGATCACATTTGAAATAATAAAGTGGTAGCGGTAAAGCTTAACACAGTGCTCATACCACTTTTAAGCATGTCCGTGTTGTCGTTGTTGCACTACTATTTTGATACAAGATCACGTCAAAATCGTTATTTTTAAAATAAGGCTCGACACAACATGAAACCTTGATCGAAGTATCATCAGTGTCTCTACACATGACCTCCAGCATTGAGAACATTGTTGGTGTACACAGAGTTCACTAAAAGAAAAGTTTTGAACAAATCACTTGGTTTTTCTGCTCGCCGCCATCTTGCCAGTCAAGGAGTGAGTGGTCCAAAACCTTTCTTTTTAGTAAATTATGTGTACACGAACAATGTTCTCAATGCTCGAGTTCATGTGTAGAGACGTGCACACACACACACACACACACACACACACACACAATTATAATAATCTTTGGCTTTTTACTCCAGCTTTTTTGTGGGTTGCTTTATTCAGATCACATGTTCTCTATAAAACATTATCTTTGACCCCAAGCTTGTTTAGTGTTTTCATGCACACACACACACACACACACACACACACACACACACACACTAACCACAGGCCCTTTTAATCAGAGGCAAAAAATAAAACATACAAATAAGTAGGGGTGGAAATAAATGAAGGCATTGTGATATGCTAAATGAGTTCAAGAGAGTGTCACTGTCACCTATTACAAGGGCACAGATGCATTTAAACACTTTGGGGGAGAGAGGGCGAGAGAGAGAAAGGGGGAGAGGGAGAGAGAATTGATTGAACAGATCCAATGTCCCGCTCATCTCATTAGACTCATTTCTCAGCTGCCCCAGGTTAATCACCACACACACGAGCACACACACCTCATGCTGTTGTTCCAGTTACATCATAATTAGTGCAGCAGGAAAAGCAATCTCCAGCTTATGAAAATCACCCCCCTTCCCAATGGCCCCACCACAGCACACATAACACATACTCACATCTCTATATCTCACTGGATACCACCTTTATTACTATAGCCTTCTACAGTGTGACACCCCTACTACACACACATATCTTCTCTCACACACACACTGCCTCCACCTTAGAGGCAACCACATTTTGGGGATTGATTTAATGTATTAAATGACACACATATCTCACACACACACACACACATCTCACACACACACGCACACACACGCACACACACACACATATCTCACACACACACACTGCCTCCACCTTAGAGGCAACCACATTTTGGGGATTGATTTGGGGACTGCTGTCCTAATCATCCAGCGTAGACTATTGATGGTGTCATTGGCACTCGGCCATCTGAGAAGGAGGGTGACTGTGGTGATGACACTGGCCAGAGGGGCTGCAGCCAATGGGAAGCCACAAGTGCTCAGCCCCTGACACAGCTTTGTCTTTCCTGGCTAGCAAGGATGAAATGTACGTACGTGTTGTGGAATGGGGTTGGTGTTGCTGGGGGTATTAATGACCTCCAGTGGGCTAATTTCTCTGCTCGCAGTTTAGACCTGAGACCTCACCACCTCTCGCCGGAGTCCAGAGGGTGATTAGCTGGCCAGCGAGGCAGACATACTAACATGTTTGTTTTCTCAAACCCTAATATTGAAGTGTCCCTGACCACCAAGGACACGGCTAATAGTTAATCGGTCTTGGGGACAAACAAGGCACCTAATTATTAGAGAGATGGTTTAGATCAAAATAGATTCTCTGAAGGCAAACCGTAATAGCTGTCTTGACTTTGGTTTAAGCAAGACAGCTATTTGGTTTAAGCAAGCATGAAGACCATTAACATTGTAATATTGTGTAAGGGAGAGTTCCCTGTCGCAGGAACTGCGACCTATTACTCAATGGGACTTGATCGCCAGATCAGGGATCTGTAACCCAGACGATAATATGAAATTAAAAAAAAATGTATGTCTGAACTTGATATGATATGAACTATATGAACAGTAATGTCAGCTCAGATTTTTTAGTCCTACTGAGGGCTCGAGAAACCAAAGGTCCATGGGGCTTTCTGCACTTTCCAAAAAAGAATTTAAGTGCCATGCATTGAGTCAATTATTGTACATTTTCTGAGGTGTAAAATCAAAAGAGTGAAGCTCATTTGTTATGGATAGCTTGAAATTCAACATCATTTTTTGCTTTTATCTTTGTTATAACTGTTTTAGCCTTGAGTCGTGCCTGCGGCAAAGAGATGGTTTCATCAATAAATCAAGCTGCACTCATATATAATTTCTTACTTAAGGTTACAGGAGAAATGACAATGCGTAGGCACACTTTGCACCTATGAAAAGAAAAATGATGCACTGCCTTGGAAATGTTAATATGTGATGAAAGTGATCTAAAGAAACAAAGTGCTTGTTTGTGTTTTTGTCACCAGAGCGTGAAATTAATCACATTTCCTTGGCTTCACACGATATCCACACTCTCCTCTCTCTCCCTCTATGTGCTCTGCATGAACAGTGAATGAAGCAAGTCGAAAACCAAGTAGGTCGATCGATTTTCATCATTAGTACGATGCGTGGAGTTTACAGAGCCTACAGTCTTATGCAAGGCAAACCTCGTGACCTATATATTATTTGTATCGAACTTGTAAGCTAAGTTGCAGAGTGTCTGGAAGGAAATAGTAAACGATGGACATACAGTTATCTCTGCTTTCAGGTTTCTCAAGTTTCAGGAGTAGACCATTGAGAAGCGAAGGCACCAGTGCTCAGGTCAGCTTTAGATGAGGCTTTCTGCAAATATTATTTGCACTTAATACTTCAATCAATCAACTGTGGGACTCCCGCTGCACTTAAACATATAGGGTTTCCAGGCAGGGAATAGTGGCTTGTGGCTAGCAGAGTGTGGTCCACAAGCTCTGGCCTTCAACGGCAAGGTCAGCATGTGGTTGCCGAAGCAATATCCCCACTCTAATTAGTCACTTCAGGCAAGGTTTAAGCACAGATGCATGGTGGGAAAGGATGCGGGTGATCAGATGGAATGCAGTCCTGGTCTGTCCATGCGTCCTTGCTGTGTCTTTAACTAGATGTATCACATAGCCATATAGAAGGTGTGTGTGTGTGTTCTGTGTTCTGTGTGTGTGTGTGTTTGTGTGAGTGTGTGCATGAGTGTGTGTATGTGAGCGAGAGAGAGAGAGAGAGCCAAGCTGGACATTTCCTCTGTCAGCTTCTAGATAGTGGTGTAGAGCCAGTTGGTTCAAATTCACCTAATTCATAAATTGCAGTAGCCTGGGTGCCATTCCGAACTTAGTCCTCCCCACATTTGAGGTTGGGAAGTTCGGTCTGGCATTGCTCCATTGTGGAGCAAGTATGCTCGCCCTAGATCGGGCGGACCAATCAAATTGGGCTTTACGATGATGGACAGGTGAGCAACAGCGCCTGGTCTATCACGTCATCTGAGCACGCTTAGATTAGGCTTATGTTTGAAACAAAAACGCTGTGGCTAGAAGGATACATAGCTTTTAAGACCCCATATGGAAAATGCATATTATTATGACCGCCGCGCAGCTCATGGCCAATTTTCCGTCAAGGATTCCCGGGACACTGAAAGACCGGGGTACACGAAACTTTGTGGGCATGTAGCCCCACATGGATACCATGGAACCATCATTTTTCGTTTTGATCTATAGCCCCACCGCTGGACTGAACCCCCCAAAAGGAGGGTAGGGCAGACACAGTTTTCTGTAAATATCTCGAGAACCGTAGGGTTTAGGAGGACCACCTTTTTTTTGTATGTTGATCCTAAGGGGCCATGTCAACCCATTCCATAACCTATAACTCATTTCATGTATAGCACCACCTAGTTAAAAACAAAAAAGTAAAAATGAGGTGTTGTAATCGCAGGTATCTGTGACCTAACATGGTCAAAACTGCACGAAATTGGAAATGTAGGATCAGTAAAACACCCTCTGAATGCACGCCAAGTTTCATGTACTTCTGTTCATGGGGGGCCATACAATAAATTAATTTCTGTTACTGTACACCAACTGGCCGGTAGGTGACACAGTTTTCTGTGAATATCTCGAGAACCGTAGGGCCTAGGAGGACCACCTTTTTTTTGTATGTTGGTCTTAAGGGGCCATGTCAACCCATCCCATTACCACTTATTTCATGTATAGCGCCATCTAGTTAAATATGAAAAAGCAAAAAATTAGGTGTTGTAATCACAATATCTCTGGCTGACATGGTCAAAACTGCACGAAATTGAAAGTGTAGGATCATTATGACACCCTCCGAATGCATGCCAAGTTTCATGGACTTTCGTTCATGGGGGGCCATACAATAAATTCATTTATGTGTACATTTAGTGACCGTACACAAACAGAGTTTTCTGTGAATATCTTGAAAACCTTAGGGCCTAGGATGACCAATTTTTTGCCATTGTTTGCCTCCAGGGGTCGTGTTAACCCATTCCATATGCACACATGCGCATAAACAGATATTCACACACACACACACTTACATTCACAGTATGACACATACACTGGGGGCAGCCGTGGCCTACTGGTTAGCACTTCGGCCCTGTAACCGGAGGGTTGCCGGTTCGAACCCCGACCAGTAGGCACGGCTGAAGTGCCCTTGAGCACCTAACCCTCCTACCCGAGCGCCGCTGTTGATGCAGGCAGCTCACTGCGCCGGGATGAGTGTGTGCTTCACCTCACTGTGTGTACACTGTGTGCTGTGTGTGTTTCACTAATTCACGGATTGGGATAAATGCAGAGACCAAATTTCCCTCACAGGAGCAAAAGAGTATATATACTTATACTTATACACACACAGCAGACATACATGTATGCATGCATGCACATTCACACACACAGGCACACCCACAAGCACATGCACACAAACATAAACACATACCCACACACATGCACACAATTTAAGAATTTCTCAGAATTATGAACAGGCAAGATGGCAAGATGGGGGTGGGGTTGTATAAAATGTATTTTACATGTGAAATCTATGAACTAATCTTGTTTTGGTACTTGTTGTCTAGCAGATACCAGTGAGAATTGAGTGTGCATAATGCAATTCAGTGAGACAATTAGAATCCTACATGCCTTTCACCTTTTGTTTTTAGCCAGCAGCCAGACCAGCAGATACCCTAACTTTGCTGAATTACTGAAGCTAAGCAGGCTTAGTTAGTACTTGGATAAGAAACCTCCTTGGAAGAGTAAGTTCCTGCTGGAAGCGGTGTTGGTGGCTGGACAGTAGGTGGCACTCTTTTCTGTGTCCAAAAGCCACCAAACAAATATCAATCCCAATGTCCTATTGCAGTGGCAGGGACACTACTGCAGAAGATGTTTTCCTTTGCTTGAATGTTAAATTGAGGTCTTGACTCACCATGGTTGTTAAAGATCCCATGGCATTTATCGCAAAGAGTAGGTGGTTCCCTGATTTGCTTTATTTATGTACACATACATAAAGACACACACACATAAAAACACACACACACACATACACACACACACTACACATGCACACACACATACATGCACACACACGGCACACACAAACACATAAACACACATACACACACACATGCACCCACACATACCTCCAGTCCTGTTCACCCTGTACACATCTGACTTCTGCTACAACACCGAGTCATGCCACATGCAGAAGTTTTCTGATGATACTGCAATTGTGGGGTGTATCAGGAACGGGCAGGAGGAGGAGTACAGGAGCCTGGTGGAGGACTTTGTGCAATGGTGCAAACTCAATCATCTTCAACTCAACACTTCAAAGACCAAGGAGATGGTGGTGGATTTCCGCAGGTCTAGGCCCACTCTGCTACCAGTCCACATTGATGGGGTCAATGTGGAGGTGGTTGGCACCTACAAGTATCTGGGTCTCCACCTGGACAATAAACTGGACTGGTCAGCCAAAACTTATGCACTCTACAAGAAAGGGCAGAGCAGGCTGTACTTCCTGAGGAGGCTGCGGTCCTTCAATGTGTGCAGCAAGCTCCTCAGGATGTTCTACCAGTCTGTTGTTGCCATCGTCCTCTTCTATGCAGTAGTATGTTGGGGAGGAAGCACAAGGAAGAAGGATGCGGGGCAAATTGACAGGCTGGTAAGGAAAGCTGGCTCTGTAGTGGGAGCTGAAGTTGAACTGGAGTGCATCACTTCACTATCTGACAAAAGGACCCTGAACAAACTGATCAACATCCTGGACAATGAGTGTCACCCACTCCACAGCACTATTGTTAAGCAGAAGAGCCTGATCAGCTGGAGACTTCGCTCACTGCCTTGCACAACAGACAGACTGAGAAAGTCATGTGTCCCCAGGGCCATTGAACTGTTCAATGCCTCACTTAAGGGAAGAGGAGAGATAGACTTCTCTGCATAGTCTGTCTGCCTCTTCACCCCCTCCATGTTTGGATACTGTCTGTCCACTAGCCACTTTTACCACTGTCTTTATGCCTCACTGTTTGTGTGCTATATTAGCACATTAGCACATATGCATAACCCCTCCCTCCATGCCACAGTCGAACTGTGGCCACACTTTTACCTTTTCTTAAAATAGTTAAATATATAGATATATAGACTTTACTTTACTTTATTTCTGCATTGTTGCACTGTTGGACTTACTCATTTGCACTATTACCATGACCACTATCACCATTGCACTATCACCATGACACTCATTCACACAGAGCACCTTACATTACCTATGCACAGAGAATCACAGGCTCAGTCCCTGCCTCAGTCATTGCAAGCGCCTCTGATTGATTAATCACCACTATGTGGATACTGTTTTTAGAATGGATTTAGATTAAGTGTTAGTTAGTATAATTTGTATTTTAGTATATTTAGCATATTCTTTATTTTCTACTGTCCTTATTGCTTAGTTGTGTTTTTATATTATATACTTTAATTACTCTTTCTGCTGTTAAAGAATGTGTTTGTGTTGTCTGTATGCTGCTGAGACCTTGAATTTCCCCTGGGAATCAATAAAGTATCTATCTATCTATCTATCATACAAACACACCTACATACACAAACACACGCACACACACACTCACACACAAAAAAACACACACAAAACACATATACACAAAAACAACCACACACTGCACACACTTAATTACAAACACACAAAAAAGGAACAAAGTAGGAAAACTGTGTTTGACAAGCGTGACTTATTTTTCTGGAAAAAAATGTGCTGGACTGGGCGGTGGTCATATTTTGTACCGCTCTGCGGTACATTTAGTTTAATGAGGTTTTATCACTGAAAACGATTATTTCTGAAAATTTTGGCAAAAGTTGAGATGTGGGAAAACTTGTGGTTTAGCTTTCATCAAGGGAAAACAGCGCTGTTGCATTGCAACATGTTCCCTCGTTCGTTTGAAATATCTGATTGACCACCTGTTCGAGGGATTTGCGACAGCCTTTCCCAGCTGTATAACATGTTTGTAGCATATCAGTGTTCAACGGAATTATTTTTAAAAACGGAGGGGATATAGGCTATCAGTTTTTTCCTAATAGCCTAGGCTACCCTACTACGTATCTCTTAGATTTCGCTAATGAGTGTTGTAGGCTAGGAGTTATTGACGACACTAACTTTTACAAAAGACCAGAAAACAATGAGGCATTTGAGGAGAAGAAGGATGGTTTGTGTGTTTTCTTCCTACACCTCACGGTAAGCTATTTTGTTGCTCTGATTGGTTAGGTCTATCCAATTGAGTGCAGAGGCATTCCCCCCCTGTATCGGTTGAAACACGCCCCATAATTATGTCCCAATGGAGCAGTATCAGACTCATATTCTGACTAGAATTGAGTATGACTACATCAGGCTAAAATTGCAGTGCCCCCCATGGATGAAATTGCCGTGGTAATCCTAGACAAATTTTGTGTGTTTCAGAACATCTTATGACAAGGTACTGGTGTTTGAAGTACCACAATTTTTCATTTATGCCTGTCACTCAGTGGCGTTACACCACAAATGAATGCTTATGGGATTTGTTGATGCAGCTCCTTGAGACCAACCTACCACACATTTTCATCATCAACCTACTTACCCGGCTTTCAGGGGGGCCAGTGCGGGGTTGGGGGTGCTGCCTCAGACCAAAATAATTCCTATAAGCCTTAAGAAGTCTAATAATTAGCCTATAAGCCTTAAGAAGTCTAATACCTGACAAGTATGTCAGCATTGTTAAGACAACATATGTTGGGATGCCATGCCAGATGCTTTACAGAGGGACCTCAACAACTGTGCTCGAGGTTCGAACTGGCATTAGACAGGGAAGTTTTTTCTTACTGTCAATCAACTGAGTGATGAAAGAGACCTGAGCGGGAAGAAACAATGACATTCAATGAACCCTGACATAACAGCTGGATGATCTTGACTTTGCGGATGAACTAGCTGCAATGTCACATACTGGAGACCACATGTAGATCAGTACTTGAAACAATAGCTGCAAAGTTAGGAATGAGGATAAACATGGAAAAACCAAAGTTACGATGATCAATAACAACAGTAAGATCAACATCAGAGTCCAAGATGAAGAGGCGGAGGAAGTAACATAATTTACATACTTTGGAAGTGTAGTGGATAATGATGGGGGTGTGGAGCAAGGTGTAAAAGTGTGCATAAGGAAAGCAAAGACAGCATTAATCATTCTCGAATTCCAAGGCAATATCAACACGCACAGACACAAAAGTCTTCAACCCTAATGTCAAATCAGTAATGCTATATGAAGCAGAGACATGAAAAATAACACTATATAGAAAAATCCAAAGTTTCCTTAATGGATGCCTACGGAAAATATTGAAAGCATGGTGATTCAAGTCCATTGCAGAAAGTGCAAATGCACCATAACTTTTCCATCATTTCTTGCACCTATCCTGCATTGTTAAGGCAATGGTTGTTGTTTTTTTGAATGACAATGATAACTGACAGCATAGATATACTGATAGCTTTCATTAGGCCTTAGAGAAACACATTTAGTTAGAGAGTTAGACAATGCTTGGCTAACAGTGACAGTAACAGTTTAAATGGACATTAACCTAGAATCATTCCAACATGACTGCACTTGTTGCTGAGCATTGACCTTATATCAAAACAAAAGTAAATTACATAGACTCTGGAAACAGAAATATATATATATATATAGCATCAATAATAATAAATATTCACAATCGACAATAAACGGAGGAAATAACCATGGCCTGCACAATAAGTTGTGTGGCATATTGAGTTAGATATGGTCTAATCTTCCCAATATTGTACAGGATAAACCAACAGGATTTAGTATCTGAGGCTACATGCTAAGACAAATTTAGTCAGCCATCAATTGTGACACCCAAATTACATCCACCCTAGTCTCTCATTGCATGAGCTACAGTATGTGAGTCTAAGCATGGTCTCTCTAAGAGTGGGCCTTGGAGATGTCACTGAGATCCAGCCAAATCTGGTCAGGGAGCCATGTTCTACTTTGATCTTGATCTCTTTGAAAGGAAGTGCTGACATTTTGACCACTAGGCCTTAATCAGATTCAGTATCGTGGAAGCCAGTCTGTTTGCTTATTAAACCTTGTTTACATAATTGGGCATATCAAAGACTTCGATGAGCTATATTAGCTGGCTTGCATCTCATTTTGGCACACATTTTACACATGAAAGCATCTTTTCCGATTAGATGTGCAATGTAACATTATGAACCATGCTTAAAAACACATCGACCACTCATAGGAATATGGTAATGACTGAGATCTGTGAGGATGTGCTGTATATATTTTAGAAGGTCTATCAAAGGCAGAAAACTTTATCTTTTATTGCTAAAAATACTACTTGTTTTCCTTTCATGCATCTTTGATTAAAGCTGGAATAGCCCATGCAGATGGGACGTTCATGTTTAGGAGCTTGGCTTGAGGAGATATTCATTAGAATCATAAAATGGAACATCAGACATGGGACTGAAGCTGGACCTGATGATGGAAATTCATTTGAAAATAAGTAAATAAAAACAGTAAAAATAAAATCATCATTAAAAACAGCAAAAACATATTTTAATCAGCTTTCTCCAGCTAACATAAGTGTTAGGACATCCCAAGTGTTTAAAACATGCACACTTTTATTATTGTTCCCTGTAATAAATGTGATTCTGATGAACGACTGGCGCCGTGGATGTGAATTGTTTTTGAATTAATAAAATGTTTGCAGTGAAGTGCCTAATGGCCCGTTTTGCAAGTATCATTAGACTATAAATCCATGCCAGTAAATCATGTTAAAACATGTCCAGGCCTTCTGCTTAGAGATGAAAAGTAAATAACATTAATACTAATTCACATGCATCTCACGTCGATGACAAAGACCCACAGCCGTATGACTGCATCTGAGTGTATGCGTTCTGGGTCAATTACTGCTGAGTTAGCAATTCATAAATAATGTAGCTTTTATGCCCTCGTTTTTATCAGGAAAAAAATGCAAACATGAAACTAAAAATACGACAAATTAAATCATTTTTTTCCCATGTCCCAATTTTTCAAAAAGCCAGTCCACTTCGACTTTTTGTGAGACAGTGTTCTCACATCACGCTTCTGTCTCTGCCTTCTCCCTGTTACCATCAGGCAGTGCGAGGCTGCAAGTTGTCAGCCACTGATCCACTTTTAATCATGCAGAATGAGAGCACATTTAAAAACTAAACCCTTTTCTCGTACTCACATCCTCCATATCAGAGTTAGACTCTGAGGCCTGGAAGCTGGGATCACATTTCTTATCAGACTGCTTTTAATAAAAAAAATGTCCTTCATAGACCTCATAAAAATTGTATGAGCTTTGCATGATACCCCTGCTTTGTGTGTGTGTGTGTGTGTGTGTGTGTGTTACAGGGTTATTTAATTTCTTGGTCACAAAAAAAAAAACAGCAACAAATGTCTGGCTTTGGAACAGACAATATAATCATCTATATCTCTTTGCCTTCAATACCTGATAATAGTGATATAAATGTTCCATGCCCATGGATGGCAGAACTTCTATGACATTTCAAGATTTAATAGAAAGGGCATCACAGCAATGTTAAAAAAAATTAAAAAAAAAAAAGTCTTTTGAAAAATGAAATAACAAGAGAGCCACATTGACCAGTGACGGTGAATAAACCATTTGGACCATATGATACCATTTTGACCTTGACCATGTTCATGTGGTCATTCATGTCATATCAAAGTTACATAGGCCAATTTATGAAAGTGTTCTTATTGCAATATAAGCAAAATATGCACACAACAAACCAGAGGAATCGCCGTAAAAAATAAATACACTTTTTTTTATCTTCTAATTTGAACATCACTCATTAGTGCAATTAAGCATGCAGACTGACAAATTAGTGTAATCCATCAAACCATGATGCAAGGGCAAACAAGGACGAAAACGTATATTAAAAATGTACTTAAAGCAAACCGGAGGCCAATCAAATATGACCACTGATGCGGTTAAAATCAACAAGGTGTCCTCTGGAGATAGCATTAGTCGGGAGTCTCACTCCAATATGAATGAAACAGCTGAATTTTAATTGTAGTTAACATCTTTGTTAGGATACATTTTATCTCATGTTTCAAGATATCATTGACAAGACTTTCACATTTTCCATTTTGGCTACATCTGTCATATAAAATTGATATGCTAAAACCCTTTCAGTTTTATTTATTTATGTATGGGCATTAGCAATGAACATTGTCTCAAGGCACTTTACAAAGATGCCAAAACAACTACAGGACAGCTTCTAAAAGCACACTTAAAAAGCACAATGCATGGCATGACTCAGTGTTTACTTGACTTGTGGTTGGAATGGTAATTTTAATATCCATTATTATGATAGGCCAGCTCTCTACTGACGCACCGCTACTTTCTCTGTCAATATGCGTTCCTGGCAAATGGCGTAATACGGTTCAGAAAGTCAATTGAATGCATGTTTCTCTGACACCGCTGAGCCCAGCATAATGCCTGGAAATATGGTTAATGCCATTTGAGAGAGTGCCAATCTGTCAAGCCTGGCTCCGAGGACATACAGCAGCACATGTGCAACACGGTAAGACATGCCCAGAAATTGTCACTTCCGTGTGTGAGGCACGTGTCAAAGCATGACAATCATACAGCAGACAGGTGAGATCTAAATAAATGCATGATGAACAGGGTTGAGTGAGGGGAGCATGTGGGACCCATTTTTTGTATTGGCATAGCACATGCAGCTTTGCTTTTTCTAAAAACCATACAGCAAAACACCCACAGTCAGGACGAACTTTGCAGTCAAACAATGTCTTCCTTCGAAGCATTAATCTTCCTTCTTACTCCTTAATTTCCACACATTTTCCCTCTCATCATCTTAGCCTAGATTATAAGGTCGCACACAATATATGTAAATACAGCTCTTTGGTAGCACAGGCTTTGGAAGATGCCCCCCATCCCCCACCACTCCCCAACTTTTCTCTGTCGCAATCAAGAATGACAATCTCATTAAATAGTCATTTGGCCTCCGTAAGCTGGTGGGTCTTGCTGGAGATGTGTCCTTTGAAAAGAAGGAAAAAAAGGCTTTAATTGAAATGCCCAGCCTCGGTGACCTTGGGATGTTAATCTGGGTGCCGGAGCATTTATCTCTGCCTTGTCGCCAGTTTGTCTTCTGATCAAACACGTTGGGGAACGCTAGGCATCAATCATGCACCCTCAGCAGCCACACACACTCACACATTTGATTTATGGGTGGCAGCGTCATATGTTATTTTAAACAGTTTAAAGGTGTGTGTGTGTGGGGGGGGGGGGGGGGTATCTGCCTGTCTGTGTCTGACTCCATGTGTGTCTGTGAAAGAGAGAGGGAAAGAGAGAGACAGGAGAGAAAGAGAGAGACAGGGAGAGACAAATGGAAAGAGAGAGAGAAAAAATGTGTGTGTACTTGTGAATGTTTTGCTCATTTGTTATCAGAAAAAGACCTGGCAGGTGGTCCAAAGGTTCCTTTCTACATCCCTTCTACTCCTCCTCTGCTTGTTTACTGAAAAGGTGCGGTGAAATCTGACAGACGTGTTTGATTGCTTTCACAAACACTGTGGTCTCTGTGGGCTCTCCAACAAGCACACTGTGAGTGGTTGAAACTTACTAACCGGACTTGAAGACCCATTACTGTGGTCCTTTTCAATCACTTCAAGTAACAAAGACTGATTAGTAATTGCCTGTCAACTGCTTTGTTACCAAACCGCCTCAATCCACGTAATTATAGGCCCAAACAATAGAAATTCAATTACATTAACATAATCCCCCTATTTACTCATTATAGCCTTGTGATTGTACAAGCATCTTCCTTCACATAGCGAAACACTTGTTTCTGCCACAGCTTCAGTGACACAAACAAGGTCTGCTCTGCCATGGTAGGTATTGATTGCTCCTCATTGCTGTTGTGTGCATGGACACAAACTCAGTGCTGTGATCGTGTCTGACCATCACAGAGCTAAAGGAGGGAGAGAAGGGGGGAGAGGTACTGTAGGTATGTGTATTAGAGAGATGGACAACAGTGTGAGTCTGCATGTGTGTATGGGTATGTGTGTGTGTGTGTGTGTGTGTGAGAGAGAGAGAGAGAGAGAGAGAGAGAGAGAGTCGGGGGGGGGGGGTAATAGAGCCACACATCCACAAAAGACCCCCCCCCCCCACACACACACACACACACACACGCACACACACACACCAACACAGACAAACATACTGCTTGTGTGACGTGTGATCAGCTCAGCCGGGCTCTGCTTGTCCTCACTGGGGCTTGTATTGTTCTATCTAAGGGCCATTTACACTGTGTGTAAGGAAGAAATTGTGGGTGCAACCCGTGTCCAGTTTAACACGCAATGTCAGCGTGGTCAGAGAATTGGCTTTGAAAGCCCAGGCCCCGCTAAAAAAGAGCCTGCGTGATCTCCTTGCTAATGCCTAACATGTTATTTACCAGGGAGATACAGGGCCTCCACTGTATTAGGCTATAAGGGGGATGGGGGGCTCCAAAAACAAATACATAAACAATGCAGGACATGGTATCACGTGGTATGCAATCAAGGGTTTGGCTTAGTGCACACTTTATTTTATAGTCATGTGTCTTTTACTGATGAAACATTTCATCCATCGTATCAACTGGATACTAAAAATATATATAACATTTATACAATTATACAAAAGGATATACTTTGCATGTAAAAGCAATTGAGTGCTTTAGTATGCTTGGAAGGAGAACAGAAATAAATTGTTATTAGCAGTATTCATATTCTGAATTTATTCCAAGGAAACATTGCTTTTAGCTGGTCAGACTTTTAAGCTGCTATCATCTGGTTACAGTTATTGAAAAGGATGGCATTAAGAAACATGACTCTTCAATGATGTCCATTCTGCCCTACTTACTCTGGGGGGGTAATAGGGTGAGTGTGTGTGTATGTGTTGAGGTCCAGTGGTGTGTGTGTGGGGGGCTGTACCTGTGTATGAGTATGATTGTGTGTGTGTGACAGTCCTGCCTTTCAGCAGAAAATGTATTTCAATTTCTCAAGATCTCCTATTTCATTCCCTAGCAACAACCCCCCTCTAAACAGCCCCATCTGAGTGGTTACGGGCTGGGCTGATGTGACCCCTTGAGATCAACATAACACAATGCCATCACCTTGGGTGCAACGTTTCACTAGTTATCCAGTGAAAACTGCATTTGGCCTGGAATCTTTGACCAAATCGTTTACTAACTACACTAAAATAAAACTAGATGCACCATAGCGGTACAAAATATGACCACCGCACAGTCCTGCACGCTTGTCAATTTGTAATTTGTCTCCATCTCCTACTCAATTCCCTATCTTGTTTGTGTGTGGTAATGGTGTAGGGGGTGGGTTATGCTGTTGCGGTATGCTTTTGCATTTTATTTTTTTACTGGGGGGTGCAACATCACAAATGAGTGATTATGGCTTAGGGTTAGTTTTTTTTTAGACTTTTGGGGGTCCCAGCATGGGGGGGGGGGGGGGGGGGGGGGTGGAGTTGAGTGGCCCAACTAAACGTATTAGTTTCGGTGACCCGGGAATTGTTGACCCAAAGAGTTGGAAAAAAAAAAGACAACTACAGTATATGACTGCTACGTGAACTACGCTACCACAAGTCAATCTAGCAGATACAGTAAGATAACGCTTCCGCTGCACAGTACTGGCAGCATCAATGAGTATCAGTATGATCAATTGGGCAGAATCAAGACTCACTGAGAATTCTAGTCCTATTTTGTAGTCAGCGCATATTAGAATTTTCCTTCCACTAGGTACATGTGCGCCCACGGGGCCGTTACGGCGCAAACGGTCCCTGTTGATATTTTGCAGTTTCAGAAAACAATTCCGCCACAGACCAGGAACCTCCTGGTCTAAAGTCAGTGGCGCAAATTCAGATGCTATTTTATGGGCGCATGCATGGCCACAGGCCTGCAGAAATGACTGCTATGCACACCGATCTATAGACACCCTGTGCACAGATGGAAACATTTAAAGCCTTGATAATATGTGTCCGTTTCCCTTTAGTTTTGTTCCAATTTACCGTTGTGTATGGCTTTAAACATCGTGTGCGCTTTAACACCAGCCTATAAGCATTATTCCAGCTGCGCTAAGGTTTTGACAAGCACCACAATTTTGCCTACCTTGTTGTAGCCCATCTGAAACAACTCCAAGCTTTGCTATGTTCCCTCCATCCTTTCGTTGTTTTCAAAAAACGTTTTATATCCATGATGGCCTTGAAGTCTTGAGTTTGTGAATTAGCTTAAATCAGCTTATTATGTGCTGTTAACCAGCAACCATAGATAGTAAAATAAAGCAGCAAGTAGCCTTGGCTACAATTTCTGTAGTTGCTGTGTTTGTTATTCTCTCTCCTGCTCAAACTAAAGTTGTGCGTGCATTAAGTTGATGATAACGTGTTTACAGACTCTACTTTACATAAAATATTGTGAATAGCCTACTGTCATGCAGTTAATGGGATAGTTGGAAAGTTACTGTAGGTCAACTTGGAAACTGTTTCTCTTGTTGAGTTGCCTGATGGTAAGGTACAGCCGGGGCTTACATCTGCAGGAGCGCTTGCTTGGGCACCTGTGTTGCGCAATGCACTTTGCTCCTCATCTATACGACGCAGTTCCCATTTCTCCAAACCATACATAATTACAAGGACAAATATTGCTACACGAGGGAAATCAGTGTGGTGTCCGATGTGAAAAAATAGGTATAAATCTAGCGTACATATTCCACGAATCACGGATGTGTTGATGACTTAAATTAGGAAATATTAGAGGACTTAATGAGACATGATGTTGAACTGCATGCCGATGCCATTTAACCCAAATGCCCCACACACAGCACACAGTAAACACACAGTGAGGTGAAGCACACACTAATCCCGGCGCAGTGAGCTGCCTGCTACAACAGCAGCACTCAGGGAGCAGTGAGGGGGTAGGTGCCTTGCTCAAGGGCACTTCAGCCGTGGCCCACTGGTCGGGGCTCGAACCGGCAACCCTCCGGTTACAAGCCCAGAGTGCTAACCAGTGGGCCACGGCTGCCCCAATATGCTATAGAACAAGCGTGCCTGTTGTTAAAGGGAATGTGAGATGACGCTCTGATTGGTTTATTGCACGTTACGCCCAAACCACACCCATGAGTAATGTAGCTACTACAGACCACCCCATTTTAGATTTGCGTCGGGCGCAACAGTCATTATCCCGGCGGTAAAATAGCATCAGCGCCCAAGATCCGCCCACAAAGCGATTTGCGCAAAGTCAATTGCGCTGAAGTGGAAGATAGAGCCCATAAAGTGACAGTTGCATTTGAGAATGCAGCTATATTGACAGGAAAATCATTTTAGAACATCATATCCCTTGCAGAAACGAGGGCAACAGTTATAGTATACTGTAAGCTGATATGTAAATGTATCCTCACTTACAACCTTAAACAGTTCAAGTAAGTCATAGTCTCAGAAATCAACACAGGCATCTGTTATGTAAATGCAGTTTTTATACTGAGGGAAAGAGTCCAGAGGTTGTGTAATGCATAGCAGTTTACAAACATTTGCTTGAATTTAATACCAGAGAACAATATATAAAAAACATAGACTGTTTTGGGGTAGGATGGCATTGATTGGGGTGAAATAAGCTGAAGAAGCTTTGATGATAATTTAGCTTGTGTCATCAACATGATTAATGGTCAAAAATGGTTGAATGTAGTAAATTAATAACATTTCCCTCAAAGTAAATTTTATTGGGAAATATTAATGATCACATGGCCAGCAATCTTGCATACAAAAGTGTTAGATGAATGAGAGAGTCTGATTTTCCTCAGTGCAATTACATTACGCAGTGACCCTAATCTGAAGCTACTAATGACTATAGATCTGGTGAATTTGTCATTCTGTCGAGAGGCACAATAAAAAGCCAAAAGTACCCTCAAAAACAATAGCCTCCCCAAGTGGTTCTGTCAGCATCACGTCCTCAACACAATGTTTGGAAAATGGCTGCTCTTATCCAAGCCAAAAAACGCTGGGCTTTGCCATGCATCTGGGATAAAGGTGGGATGACAATACAACCTCGAGGTAATTATCAATTTGACACACTTTGATTAATATATCCTCCTGGTTTGTTTTGCTTGGCCATTGGGGAGGAGAGCGGCTTCCGAAATTGAGATTCCCCTTGCATTGCGCGAAGGTGACATTGACTGGAGTTAATTAAGCAGGAAGTTGTATTGGTTTGACCTTTAACCCCCGACACTGCTCACAGGGACATTTACCAACATGTAAACAGTGCCGGCAAAGGTCGCCTCTCGCCAGAACGTCCTCATTCATTAGAACATCATGGCAGGAATAAGTGTCTCCTTGCCGAGCACCAATCAAATGTGGCCATCAAGCAGATGTCTTTTTTCAACCTACACAAACACATAATGTCCTCCTTAAACACAGGAAAGCCATTTGAGCGAGGCCCAAAGTGACCGATGAATGATGGCAGTAATTGCTCTGGTAGACTGATAAACATTTAGTTCACCTTCACATGAGAAACAGGCAGGATGTGGAACATTCACCAGCCAGTCAGATCTTTTTGAAAGGGTATCTGCTGAAATGATAATGATTCACTATAGAATGAATCTGTGTCAGCAGAATGTAGCAGATCTCTACCATAGTCTGCCATGCTTCAGCTGAAGGCCCATTCTCCTGCTTCCTGCATCACAAATCCTGTTTACTTTCCAAGAAGTGTGTAACATACTGGCCACTGGAACTGTGCCAGTGATGAAATCTGCCCCCTGTTGGATGGGGGTGGAACTGTTCAGTAAGTCATAATTGGTTGCTTCTGTAACCAGTTGCCCCATGCTCACTCCTCTCCAGACCAAATCATGTTACCCTGGCTCTGCCACTGTGGACACGATGCTGTGGATTACATGTCGTTCCCTGTGAGTTCTGCCCGCTTAGCCATCGTGACAGCAATAATCGCATTATGTATGCCGACCACCCTCTCTCTTTTCTGCCTGTTATGAGCCGCCCCCAACCCTCTTCACCCCCACCACAGCCACCACCACCCACCCCCACCCCTAGCCACTAAACAAAAATTCAATGTGCCATTGTCTACCTCCCCTTTGCGCCTGCTCCCTCATGGAAACATGGCAGTTTACAAAAGGTGTGTGAGCCCCATTATCAAGTGGCTTTTATGAATGTGCCACGTTCATCCACATAATGCCAAAGGAGCTCGGCGATGATTCATTGTGCTCGGAGCCACCAGGATCAAAAGGTAGGCTGTAATGGGCCTTGTTGTTTTCCACTTTAACTTTAAAGAAGCTCATGCCAAGTTTTCTTTTCTTTTTTTTTTGCTCCTTTCCAAAACCCTCTTTGATTCCTTGTAGATCAACATCCCTTGCGAACAGCTATGCCAAAGTGCATTACAAGTAAGGCCACACATTTAGATTAAGTGATTCAAACTGCACGCTGTCAGGTAGTTGGCTGAGCAGTCTCAAGAAGAAAACTGGAGGGATTGCAATGGCAGTATGATTTGTATTCCAACAAAGATGTGAAAATAGTAGTTTGCACCCTTTCATTTTGCTTTAGCATTCAGCATAATTACAACAGCCACTGGTTTTCCAACTGCATAATTTGACATTTTGTGAGGTGAACACAGCCAAAACCCAGAAATGCAGATCAACTATTAGAGTGTATAAACAAAATGATTATAAATGAATCTGCAGAGATGCCTACATGGTAATACCCGATTTATTTTCAACATAATTATTAAATATTATTGAAGAAAAAAAAAACACCAGAATACTAAATTGTTTGGACGCCTTATCTTCACTCTCAATACTTCTACTCAGGCCAGTCAATAAGATTAAGCAAAGACAGACAGCAACAAAATGCAAGATACTGTATTATCAACCATAAAATAGGACTAATCTATTTTAATCTATTTCATTCATAGTGTTCACCTGGGCAACACTGGTTCCAGAAAGTGTCTGGAGGAGGTACATGTAGAATCCAAATGCTAGACCTTCCTTACTGAATCCTTACTTGCCCTGAATGTGTGAGTCATATCACAGTGAAAGAACGTGCTGTAGGAGAAGAGAGCATCATACAGAGAGAAAGAGAGATGGAGAAAGAGAGAGAGAGGGAGAAGAAGGACAGCCAATGTCGCTGACATCCTCTCCTCTCTGCTGGAGCCCCTGGCCTGATGGCTGGCATTATCTTCTATTAACTAATCACCCGGCATGGCCAGTGAGCACTCCCCGGGCCCCTCTTCCACTGATGGGAATGCGGACTGACAATATGGCGTCTCAGCGGCGACAGTGGCAGGAGGATGAGCATGTTTCTGTGTGTGTGTGTGTGTTTGTTTGGGAGATGGGTGTGAGCGTGGAAGAGTGGGAGTGTGGGAGCAGTGGTCATGGAGTGGAGAGAGGCTGATTAAAGGCGAGAAGAGGGACCCCGCTGTGACTGCAATCGCCTGTCCTCCAGGGGGGACGCCATTAGAGATGATTCTACTTGATTCCATGTCAAAGGAATGTCGCATGGACGTTTAACACGTAGTCGTTCCGCCCTGCTGCTACCGGCCAGAGACACTAGCACAGACACGGTAAGTTATAGAGAAAAGACAGATGGAATATTTACATCTTGGGACATTAGGTGCAGTCATTTCTTTGTCAACAAAGTAGTACTAATTACAGATTTACTACAACCACGTTATCAGTAAAGAAGCACCTGGAAACCTGAGGAAGTGCCTCTTGGAGCTCGATTGTTTTGTTTCAAGTTAAAAATGAAATGCAGAGTGTGTGCTGACTCTAACCAATAGCCAATACATGATTCAGTGTGTGTGTGTGAAGGAGCATGCCCTGATTGTGTTTGATCTCATTTAGTTAAAAAGCACAGGTCCCTGAGCTGGGGAGCCCTGAAGAGCAGACTTGCAGCATCTCAGTGCTGGGTGTCGGCCTCATGTTAATGCTGTCTGGATATTAAAAAGAAAAACGCAGACTCTCTGAGCTCTCTCCAACACACACACGCACACACACACACACACAATATCTCACACAATATCTCACACCACAGCCATGCATAAACACACACACACACTCCTCACATTATTCTCCTTGTGGCATGTAGCGATTCCAGGACTGGAAGGTCTGGCTGAGCCTTCATTTGTGACAGTAATGAGGTGGCCATTACAGCCAGTTTAATTAGTTTTGTGTCCTCCATCACTTGTCCCGCCGCACCGTCCACGACCATGTCTACAGGGCAGCTATGCAGATGAGGCCAGCCTGAGCCTGTGACTCACACGTGGACCGGGCATACAGAAATAATAAAATAAAAGAGTGAATATAAATGTTCCTGTGTGTGAGCATGAGAGTGGGGCTAGACAAAATATTTGCTTTTCTGAGGTTGTTTCAGATACACAAATTGACTATTAGCTATTGTTCCCATGACCAGTTTGGCAGAAGCATCTATGTTTGTTTGACCAAAGGCAGCTTTAAGCTTTTGTTGGAGCCAACCGATATGTGTTTTATTCATCATAGATACACTCATTTGTGGCAAACAATGGCGTTGCTGATTGGTTTCAGCCAATCACCTTCTAACACCCCCCCCAGCCCAGCTTTTTCAGTTATGCTAGTTAGACACCATACAGCTGTTATTCCCTGAAATGCCTCTGTTTATTAAAATGGTGTCATGCAGAGTTATCTGGCTCCTGTGAAAAAATTGTGTCGGACTTGGATCATTTGTGACAATCTGAAAGAACATTGAACCATCTGAACATCAAGAAACAATTCCATGTATTGCTTTTATTTTATTTATTATTTTCAAAATAGGCTTTGCTGTTACTGGACTAAAAAATCTCACACAATAGAGGTGTGCGATATATTTTCTCTACATTAATATCTTAATTGTAGTTTTATCTATGTGTGAGCTGACGAGTAGCATTAATTAACCTATTACCGGTCTGCAACGAGGAAGCATGTCACTGCTAAAGGCAAATTATGCTAGGTATCATCATTGAACTTTCAATTTCAAGAGTCTGCTTTGAGTCCGCATTCATAGTGTGAAATATGCTTAATGTTTCAAAACAGAGATCAACGGTGACCAAATGTATCTTGACGTGTTGTTCCAAACACTATACATCAAAAAGTATGGATGTTATGTTAAGGGCTATTTCCTCATTTAATCCCTTTATAAGGAAAATATTATTGTTCCAAAGTTACATGCATGGTCACCAAATTTGCCTGACATCACACTTTTCATTTTAGCATCATCTCCCATAAAAAAAGCAAAACAAAAAGCAAAACTCCACACAAACAATATGGTTAGGATGTCAAGGCCACATTACATTAACCTTTCTAGGTGCTTCTCTAACTTGGTCACATGTATGCACTGACTGAGGCACTTATACACCCTCTGAAAATAATTTGCGTCACCCTGACCCTTGGCTAATTTGCAGTGCTGATGAAGTGTTGTCAAAATCAGTGAAACATTCAAATCTTCCTAATGTACTTTCTATCCTAATATCCGAATGTCCGAATATTTTGATGTTTCTCTACCTAGATATGTCAAGGTGCAGATTAAAAATACATCACAAATAAATCCCACAGACACTTACAAACCCACTCTTAGTTGTCTATGCCCCATGGCTACCTTTGCATTGCAGCAAACAAAGGCTTTTAATATTTTATTTTCTGACCTATAACAACCCTGTTTTTTTCCAGCTTCTAGAAGTTTCTGCCGGCGCCTCACACACCTGCTAGCAGAGGAGGAGTGGTCCGCTCGGCCAGATAAGCTTCTCTTTGGATTCACCATCACCCCGGAGACCACTGGGGCCTCGTCGCTCGACTAATGAGTCGAGCCAATCAATGCCCAGCCAGATGGCGATGATTGATGCCTTTGAAGAGACAAAGTGTCATGACAGACACCTCTCAAGACACTAACGGGCGAAAGCCGAGAAGGAACAGACTGGAGAGAAGAAGAGGGGGGTGGAGGAGAGGAGGGCGGAGAAGACGAGGGAGGAGGAGGTGAGGCAAAAAATAGACTGACCTTTTTTGAGCAAGAGGTTATGTTGAACAACCAAGTCATCGACTCAGCCTCATCCCTAGATGTTCTATTGTTCTCTTCCTGTCCCTGTAGATGTATGGTGGACGTTACAGTACATGCCCTACAAAAAGGTGCCACTATCTAACTTAAGGAAAAGTCTCATCTTGTCATATGAGGGCATTTCTAGTCTAAATCAGGGAATAAGTCACAACAGGGTGAAGACAAAGTTCTGCTGTTAGAGTTGTGGTGCTGGCATTAATTGGGGAAAGAACTGACTTAAAATAGCTTATTTACCCAGAGCATTCTGGCAGCGGAGATGGCCTATGGGGAAGCTGCATTACAACAGTTAATCACTGAGGACAGCACAACCATCTGGTTTGCCGATCCCCACAGCACTCAAGCCATGAAGCTATGGCAGCCAGAAATCACAAAGTCCTAGAATAATGGATTAACTCACATACCTACTAGCTGTACCTGGTCACACAAATAGTTAATAGTTGTGGTAAAATCTAAAAGAGATTGAAACAATGGTGAAGTTTTTCAGTCCCTACTTGTCTGAGCCCCTTTGTTATTTGCATGCCTGCTTTTCAATACATTTCAACATACACATGCAGAGCTTTTTACAGTATACATATTTGCTGAAGTCATTAATTATGTTTTCTAATCAAAGTTTGGGAGGAGCTCATAGGGTTGAGCAATAGCTGATCGATCACTCACCCCACTTCCATTTGTAGGGAATAAAACCCTCCTTACTGCCCATTACGTCACACTGGAGTTGCAAAGCCTCCTCCGCTGCTCGTCCATTTCACTATTAGCCTCCCCTTACCACTCATCCATAGGGGGTGTCAGCGGACATCACTCGCATGTGATCTCCGCTATTGTCATCCCAGGACCATGGCCAGCTACCAAGCCAAACTTGCTATTCTCTGCACTCGGTCTAAGCAATCCAATGGGCGAACTAGTGAGTGAATCCTTGTCACATTAAAAATGTGTTCTGAATTGACTCTGGAAAGGAGTTCACACTGATCTGTCAAGAGTCCTCCCAACTTCAAAGCTATCTGGGCAATCAGTCTGTCCAGTTCTGGGAAAAAGGACCTCTCAATTGACAAGTCTTTAAGTCTTGTTTAAGAGCTAATAAAAACACAGGCCAACAAAAAGAGCTATTGTGAAGGCCTGTGAGACGGTCAAGAGACAGATTAGAAAGCTGTGTCATTGATTTCTATATTAACGTTTTGACAAAATCATCTTTTTTTTAAAAAAAAGTTTATTTTCTTTTCTTTCTTTATACACTTGTGTGACTCTTTTTGGATGGGGTGCACCATACGACTGCTTAACCTCTTTTTTCATTCTCTGGAATTTAGAGGTTCCTCTTTTCTCTGCCCCCTTCAAAAACCCAATCAAATATTCAATCCTGGCTCTTTCTCTTATCAGCTGCGGCGCAGACCTCGACTGATGGGACTTCGCTGAGGTCACAGGCATGCCAGGAATCTCAAAGCAAATCCACCAAAACAAAGCTGGCCTCCTCAAAAAAAGAGCCACTGTTCACAGCAAATCAATAACTCCCTCAGCTACACTGACATTTCTCAATTGCTTCATTGAATTTGGGTGCCTTTTTCCTCCTTGGGTCTTGTCCATCGTCCCTCTCTTTAACACCTCGCTCTCTACCTTTCTCAATCTCTCTCTCTATATCCTGTGCTGATACAACCACTGCTATCATCCTCATTTAGAAACCCAGATGAGGGAAATAAGGGCATTTGTCCATTATGCATGAAATGCCATGAACTCTTGTCTTGTTGAACTCACTGTGGCAAGAAATTGGGTCCTTTTCATGACACAAAAGAGGTTAAATTGATTTAATTTTAACACATGCGGCAGAAAATGTTCTGTCATCACATTTGCAACCCAAAGCTCACATGTACGTGCAGGGAAAACAATAAAATCTAATTACGACACACTGACACACTATCGCCTGGAAATTGAAAGTAATCGACTCTGAAGGGTCGGCATTGTTGATTTGGCAGCGCAACATCGGTGGAAGGGACGGTGCTTTTTTTCTTTAAGCCATGTAAACTACAGACAACAGCACACACTGGCCACTTTCTTGAGCAGCTTTCTTTGTCAGTCTCAGTGTAATAAAGGATAAAGAGACTGCTATTTATGATCAAGTACTTTTATGTTTGTGTGTTGTGGGTGTGTAATGTGCATTTTTGTGGCTTTCCACTGTAAATCTGTAAATGCAAGGCAAAAGGAAATAGATGGGTCTAGGTAAGTTTCTGCAGAGATCGTGTGATCACGTTAGATTGATATTCATTTGACATATTATATATATATAAAAAGGCATCTTTTTGCAAAACTGGTGCCCCAAATACCAAATTCCACTGTTTCTGATAGTTTACAACTTGCCCTTCTTTGCTTGTGCTACAGGCAGACTGAGACTTTACCCAAAAGCTGTTTGTTCCTACATAAGTCATGTTTTAAGGCATATGTAGCAATGAAATGACACCTGAAACAGGTGGTAATGCCATAGTATATGCTCTCAGATTCAAAATGCTCTTAGTCTTAAAGTTAATCACTGACAATTATCAAGTTGCATTGTACTTTATGAGTCCAACAAAAAACAAAGTGTATTAGAAATATTCTGTGCCATCAGTCGCCAATAAATGGATTCATATCACTCTAATAAACAGCTCACACTCAGTTCACCGGTGTCACTAAAAACTAAGCATGATACTTCACTTCTGATGTCTTATATGACCATTTTGGGGCCATCAGAATTCAAAATGTCTCTCTGACTCTGTCTCGAGTGGCATCTCTACGTTTTGTAATGATACATGACACAAAGTAATTCCATATTTGGCACTGAGGAGAAGCAATTACATTACAAAGCTCGTTGCACTTCCCATCTCACTCTTATACAAGTTTAATAGCCAGCCCCCCCTGTAAGCTAATGGACTTCATGCTGTGTCAAAGCAATTACTTTATAGCACAAGATGTATCGGTGATACAACAGATTTGACAAGGCTGTAAAGGTTGAATATATATTCAGAGGATTGAAGATTTATTTCATCAAAACCATTTCATGCATTTCTGAGTCTTGATGCAATGCCTGAATTACAGGAAAAGAGAAATGTCAACAAAAAAGAAAAAGGAGAGAGAGAGAGAGAGAGAGAAAGAGAGAGAGAGAGAGAGAGAGAGAGAACAAAGCAGATAGGCTGCTATTAGCAGATTAAAATGTTTATTTGATCAGACACCTTCTCATTTTCTCTGTTTGTGATGTTTTTTTTCCATATTCATCCTTACACTTTCTGTACAAAAAACTTCTCAATTCCAATTTACCAGGAGATAATGACAATTTATATGCTCATACGTGTACAACAAAACAATGACATTAAGAACCGCAACAGTTGACTGCACAAAGAAGTAATCCAACCAGAATGTAATTTTCTACAACATATTCATCTGCTTAATTTTTTTTAGATAATTACTATAAACAAAGTCTTGACTATGCTTGCTGACTCCTCTTTGATGAGTTGTATAATGCTGAGGAAGATTATGTTTGCTACTGTCCCTTCACCCTATTGTCCAGCTACTAATTCTCATGTAGTAGGGGGCTGGGCAACACTTCAGGGGGGAAAGAGACTTGAAAGTGACATTTTCAAACATTCAACAAACACTCTCCCTGGGTGGCTATTGCTACAGAATGGAGGATGGAGATTAATCAGCCTGTAGCTGTGGTAAACCATAGCACTGGCATTGCCTACACCAGAGACTTCACCAGTTGCATAGCATTTCCATGCTCTTAAAGTCCACTATAGGGGCAGAATAACTGCATAACACAAGCATCTCCCATATGGAGATTTCAACCACCACCACCCCCCCCCCCCCCCCCCCCCCCACACACACCTTCCTGTTGGAGACTGCCACACAGATGTACCCAGCTGAGCTGATACAGTAGGTAGAGTCCCTCGCCATTCCCTTGCTCGAGGGCCACAGGGTGTTTAAAATGGCCGCTGTGCCGGTACCCAAATGTTAAGAGTCTCTAGGCGTTTTTTGCACTCGATTTAATTGCTTGACATTTGCATACTGAGAAGTTTATCAGTTGTGCATTGCATAGCTCAGATATGTATAATAGCATTCAAATCACCAGAGGGATGGGCCTGCTTGGGGCAAAAAACACAAACAAATGAACCCCTCCTTCCTCCCCCCGCCCCCTTAAGAAAAGGGTCTTGACTGCAATGATGGGTGATGGACAGAGAATGCCAATTAGTTGCTCCGGTGTGTGTCGAAGCATTCTCATTCGCTGTGCCTCCTGTTGAGTCACAATGGCAAAATGTTGAGGCAGATGAGGCCGGATGGGGCTTTGAGTTAACTTGTGTGCTGTGTTGCATTCTGGGTTGCAGGAACATGCTGTTCTAGTAACGTTTCTGTTAAAGAAAAGTGTTCTAGAAAAGTTTCTGTTAAAAAAAATCTGAAGGTTGCAAAAGAAGAAAGAGAAAAAAGCTATTTTCGAAGTTCTGAAAATTTATCACAGGAGCTTGGAAAAACATGAATAATGCAGTGTAATACACTGTTATTTGGATATATCAATTATCCTGTATGGACCCTATTACTATCATATAAAGAAAAGAAACACACATTTCACCCAAGTGTTGTCATTTGAAATAGCATCAAAATAGCACATCTTCACATAAAATCCTTGGTCCTTGGTCCTGTCATTGTGTCAGCTTTACAGTCCAAAACACATTAAACAAAAAGCCAATGTCTACATTTTAAACAAAGCCACAAAGAACTTTTCAACGTTTCAGGAAGGAGGATAACATTTAATAGTGTAATTTAATCTCATCAGTGACATGTATTCTTGTTTGACAGGATTGATATATTGACAATATATCAATATATTCATTGAAATTACTCAATTTTTTACATCTCTGAAGGTGACATCAATATTAAACTAGATGTACCGCATAGCGGTACAAAATATGACCGCCGCTCAGTCCTGTACATCTGTTCCGCGAAAATAAATCACACTTCAATTTGTCTCCATATTTTACTCCATCCCCCACTCTTGAAACTTTTGTGTATGCTTGTTTGGCATGCCTGAGTGTGTGTGTGCGGCTGCACAGAAAGTAGCCTACTGGTGCTGAAAAGGTGAATAGATTGTAGAATAGCCAAAGAAGATGTAGCATTGTTATAAAACCTTTAAAATCTCTAAACAATCACAAGTAGGGCAGTTCATCACAGTTCATCCATTGCAACTGGATTGATGAAAGGTCACTTACACCTGTAGGCTACATTGTATTTGGGAAAAGCAAAAGGTATCAGCATAATGTTATTTATTTATTTATTTTTTTATGTATTTTGAAACAAAAACATCTCTGTCAGTTCCATGCCGTTTTCAACAGCTATCAAAAACAAAGGTCATTTTTGGATGGATGGATTTTTTGTGAATGTTTCTTCTTCTACATAAGATTTTAGTCATCTTTAGTTCATGTAATACTTTATTGTCAATGCACAAATTAAGTAACAGTAGTCTGAAACGTTATTGTTAATGCACAAATTAAGTAACAGTAGCCTAGTCTGAAACGAAATGCTGTTTTACATCTAACCAGTGGTGCAAATAACTGACATGTCCAAATGGGCCTTGATGAAATGCGTCACTAGACTGTTCATACACATTTTAACGGGCTTATTGTTAGTGCAAATATAGGCTGATTCATGTTCCCTTGCATTGTTTAACTGAGGTCCATGGCTAGTCTGGCTTTCATCAGACCAAGCTCAATCTTTTAAGAAATCAAAAAATAAATAGCGGGCAGATCAGGCTGGGTTCACCCAGCCTAGTCCATAGGCACCCGATATTGTTTAATTTTCCGATTGAGATATACACGCTCTGGCTATTCTAAATGCAAAAATGCATCAGGGAGTTATGACAAAACGGTAACTAACAAACTAGATCCTAATAGAAAGCTGTTAGCTTCCCTAAGCTACAGGTAGGATTATAAGGTAGGCCTATTTACAACATAAATTGTCAATAGGCTATGCTGGCGACACAAATAAAATCTCCTTTGGAAACCAATGGCTTACGCCTTACAGTATCAAGCAGACTTAAACTGTCATATCGTGGCGAAAAGTTGTAATAACATTCACGCAGCTCCATGAGTCAAGGAAAGCGCGAATGAAGTAGCCACTTCTAAATGGGACCCACTACACAGTAGCTTAAGGTGTTTTGCTAAAGCAGCCATAATGAAATGAAGGTGTCATTGTTTGGATACTTCACACACACGTGCTTTTTAATTTCACAGACTACAACTACCAAGCTGTAATCAAAGCACATCGATTCCCCTCTCACACCCTGCACGCACTTAAAACAAAATAAACAGGCGTCTCAGTCTCACGCATGTATAGGCAAAACTGTATCAGACCGGTGTAACGTTGGTAAATCTTCCATTGCACAGAATGATTTTGTAGCACGTGCAATAAATGACAGTCGAAAGATACAAACAGTGCTGCTATACATTTGCTTGGTATAACCGCATTTATAGTTTTCTACAAATGCAATAAATCAAATGCCTCCATCACTCAACCAACGCTAACGGTAACATTACCTAGGTCCTTATTGATATTACAAGATTAACGTACCTGCAGTAAAAACCAAGCATGTCCGATAAACATCCTCAGATTTATTTCGGCTTCAAGAAGAAATGGGAATTACACTTCATGTGAACATCGTCCTATCCTTATTAGATGTTCGCTGCGGTAAATTACAGTCCTTGTATGAAGCGTCCATTGTTTTTTCCAACCCACTTTTAACTTCCAACAAAATTACGTCTCACTGCAACGATGCGCCATCTAGTGGACAAACGACTACTTCTCGCCAATACTGAAAATGCAGCCATGATGATGATGATGAATATTTATTTTGGCTTTCTTTTAATCCTACTGAATTTGTAATTATGTATCGGCCGTTCTAATACCGATAGTATGTGGGTGCCTGTGTGTGTGCATGTGTATATGTGTGCACCGCCATTTACAGGCCAATGAGTGTACAGTCACTAAATGTACACATAACCTAATTTTTTTAGACCCCCCCCATGGATGAAATTCTACGAAACTTGGCATACCCCCGGAGAATGCCAGGTCAATCATACACATAAAATTTGGTGCAGTTCTGAACATCTTAACTGAAGATAGGGTCGATTAAAGCAGAATAATATTGCATTTTCATTTTTTACCGGGGGGTGGGGGTGCAAATCACAAATGAGTGATTATGAGCCAGGTTGATGTGGGCCCTTGAGACCAACATACCATAAAAGATTCTTCATCCTCAGTGCCACGGTTCAGGTAGTTATTTAGGAAAAACTGTTTTTTGCGGTTCAGGGGGCCCAGCACGGGGGGGGGGGGTTGGTGGTGGTTCCCCGGGGACGAAATGAAATTTGTCCGTAAAAGTCTAGTGGGGCTACATACCCACCAAATTTCATGTACCCCGGTGGTTCGGTGTCCCGGGTATCAATGACCAAAAATTCAGGGAGTAGATGACGGGAAAAATTCTTGAATTGTGTGCATGTGTGCGTGTACAAATTTATGTTTATGTGTGTGTGTGTGTGTGTATGTGCGTGCTTGTGTGTTTGCCTGCGTATGTGTGTTTGTGCATGTGCATGCATGCGTACATATGTCTACTGTGTGAGTATGTGTCATACGTATGATTACTGTAAATGTATGTGTGTGCGTGTGTATCTGTTTATGCACATGTGTGCACATGGAATGGGTTAACATGACCCCTGGAGGCAAACATACGGAAAAAATTGGTCATCCTAGGCCCTACAGTTCTCAAGATATTCACAGAGAACTGTGTCTGCCCTACCCTCCTTTCGGGGGGTCCAGTCCAGCGGGGGGGGGGCTACAGATCAAAACGAAGAATGACGGTTCCATGCCCACCAAGTTTTGTGTACCCCGGTCTTTCAGTGTCCCGGGAATCCTTGTTGGTGTACGTCACTAAATGTACACATAAATTATTTTATTGTAGGGCCCCCCATGGACGAAAGTACACAAAACTTGGCATGCATTCGGAGGGTGTCATAATGATCCTACACTTTTAATTTCGTGCAGTTTTGACCTTGTCAGCCAGAGATATTGTGATGAAAACACCTAATTTTTTGCTTTTTAATTTTTAACTAGGTGGCGCTATACATGAAATAAGTGGTAATGGGATGGGTTGACATGCCCCCTTAAGACCAACATACATAAAAAAGGTGGACCTCCTAGGCCCTACGGTTCTCGAGATATTCACAGAAAACTGTCTCCGGCCACCTACAGGCCAGTTGGTGTACAGTGACATAAATTAATTTATTGTGTGGCCCCCCATGAACGGAATTCCACAAAACTTGGCGTGCATACAGAGGGTGTCATAATGATCCTACACTTCCAATTTCGTGCAGTTTTGACTATGTTAGGTCACAGATACCTTCAATTACAACACCTCATTTTTACTTTTTTGTGTTTAACTAGGTGGCGCTATACATGAAATGAGTGGTTATGGAATGGGTTAACATGGCCCCTTGAGATCAACATACAAAAAAAAAATGGTCCTCCTAAACCCTACGGTTTTCGAGATATTCACAGAAAACTGTGTCTGCCCTACCCTCCTTTCGGGGGGTCCAGTCCAGCGGGGGGGCTACAGATCAAAACGAAAAACGATGGTTCCATGCTATCCATGTGGGGTTACATGCCCACCAAGTTTCGTGTACCCCGGTCTTTCAGTGTCCCGGGAATCATTGACGGAAATTTGGGCATGCGAAAAAGAAAAAAAAAAAAAAAAAAAAAAAATCTGACTAAACCTAAACCTTCGCTGCGCGGCGGTCATAATAAGCTATCATGTTGCTGATAGTTTCTATTATCAGCAACTTGGTAGACTTAATAGACTTTATATAGAGAGAGAGAGAGAGAGAGAGAGAGAGAGAGAGAGACCCCTATCTGGCTCTTTTGTGTTTGGAGGACTAACTTGAATTACTCTCTTCTGCACCAGTTTTGTTTAATGCCTCAAACAGGGTTTGTTTTGTCTCTGCACACACACACACACACACACACACACACACACACATATGCACACACAATCATATGCACACATGCACAATCACATTTGCATGCGCATATGCACACACATTGTACCTATAATGCTTTAGTTGATATGTTGTTCATGCATGAGGTCATGAATGAGAGACTATGAACTTATGTGAATTCCTGATGATTCATAAGATATAAAGGAATGAAGTGATACATAACTCATGAATTAATTCATGCATGAATTCATGATAATTCATGTACCTTACCGTAAAGTAATACCCTCCCCTTCCCAACTCAAATGCTTTGGCAATACTATTCAAAATTAGGCTTGACACTAAAGCTTCACTAAAGAGAGAGAGAGAGAAAGAGAAAGTTATAGTGATTGATATATATACCAGACTGATCCTTTCACACATAATTAGTAACAATCAGAATGACTGTCACCTACATATGCTGTACAGGCATTGTGCAATCTTAAGCATGCTAATTTGCAAGATTGCATATTATGAGTGACATAGATAAGCACCAAAGAATAGCCAAGGGGGACTGATCCAGGTTTTCTTCAGCATGTAGACTGGCTCAGTTGTTAACCTATATTGTTGTGTCCCCAGATAAAGGGATTCATCTGCATACAAGAAGTGTTCAAGACTACATAGAGGAGGCCTCATAAGTATATATACCCTTTTGATCATGTCATTTTGATCAAATTTGGTCTCTGCATTTATCCCAATCTGTGAATTAGTGAAACACTAATCCTGATGCAGTGAGCTGCCTCCTACAGTGGCGCTCAGGGAGCAGTGAGGGGTTAGGTGCCTTGCTCAAGGACACTTCAGCCGTTACTGGTCGGGGTTTGAACCGGCAACCCTCCAAGTCCGAAGTGCTAACCAGTAGGCCACGGCTGCCCCTTATTGGAATCTTTGGAGATTCTACCCAGTTCCAAGAAACCAATGGGCTGAGCTACTGAGCAGGAAGCTCACACAACACAACACAGGAAAGGCAGAACACACAGAAATATGTTTTAACAGTTTTCCTGAGGTACAAACACAATATCCTTACAGAGCAACATTGAACACCAAATGCGCACATAAGGCTACATACTTACACAGCAGCCATTGAACCACCAAATACTCACACAACATCATTGCATAAGACAATGTCCGTACAGCAACAACTGAACACCAAACAGGCCTACTCACATCAGGCAGTATCTCAGACCAATCAAAATTATACTTTCTAATAAAGTCCATCTGTAGTTACCATATATTAGCATGATTAGTGATTGGCTGTTCATATTTAAAGAGCCCAAGATGTAAAAGCCTATTTGTCCCATTTTACCTGATGCCCCAATTTACCTGACTTTCACTTTTCACTCTTTAAATCTAAAAATGGCCATTTGAAACCCAGAAGATACTGTGACATGCTTTGAAGTTGAAGTTATTGATTGGATGTGATTTGCTTAATGGGTTTCCTTTTAGAAGCCATGGATATTTTTTTAATAAATGATAGGGGAAAAAAGTCAATTTCAAAATACAGTTTCCACACCACCTTATGTTCATGTTACAGCAGGCAGATGTGGAGGGAAACTGTGGTGTGACTACCATATGACTTGCAAGCACAATAGCAAGAATCTCATTTGTGTGCGTGTTGATTTTTCCTCTTCATTGCAGTATTGCAACTGTTGCTATTTTCTGCAAGACAAATCCCGGTGTCTGCCCCAGGGCTTAACTAGAAGAGAAGAGAAAGAGGTAAAATCATTGGAACTCTTTATTTGCTTGACAGCACCACTTAGTCTCAAGAGCATTCTGCATCTAAGCTCACATCCCAAGCCTTGCATTATAGTATACAGAACCAGGCATAAGTATGAATGTATGGATATATTCACAGGGGAAACAACACTTCCCGCAGCATTATGGGAAAACTTTGCTCCCTGACAACTTGGCATTTACAGGATTGGCAACTTGGATTAAAGTCCCCCTAAAGAGTTTTTTTTTTTACCTTCAAATAACGTTTCCAAAATCATTTTGATGGCACAAAAACTGTTAATAGGGTGAACAGTACTTCTGTAGCACTCTGAGCAGGAATTTGGAGCTCTCTTCCTCTAGACTGCTGTCAGTGCTCTCTATATTGTATCAGAGTTAGTTGTTGCAAAGATGCACATTTAGTTTGTTTATTATTGCACTTCTCAACTGTAGGGGGAACATGAGAGGAAATCTTTAGTGTTTTTTAAGAGACAGTGAGTGCATAAGTGTAACTGGTACACACACACACACAATATATATATATATATAATATATAATATATATATAGTATATATTGTTAACAATAACCACTAGGCCTTTTAACCATCACTCACATATTGTGGCTATGACACTTTGCTGACAGTGTGCGCCTTGGCTTCTCTTGGAGCCCTCTAGGAGTAAAATAAACATGAAAGGGCCATGCTGCTGTGCGTGACACCTCCCGTCACACAAAGTGTCCAAAGTGTCAGCCCAGTGGCTCCGCCAACCTTCATGGCTGGGGCTAAGTTGTGGCATGAGGAAGCGCGTGAGCCGATGTAATATTGATGGGAATGCTGTTAAGAGCGGATGGAAATTCTTACCAGGCCAGGGAAGGAGTAAAAAAGGAAGCTTGTGTACTGTAGAGCAGAGAAAGTCGAGGGGGAGAAATGAGAGAATTTTTAGAGGAAACTTTACACTTTGCAGAAGTTGAAACTATACACTGGTTCGTGCCTTTGTAATTGTAATAGGGCAGGACTTCAACTGATAAAATGATATTAGATTAGATTAGACTTGATTCAACTTTATTGTCATTGTGCAGAGTACAAGTACAAAGACAACGAAATGCAGTTTGTGTCTAACCAGAAGTGCAAACAAGCAGAAAAGTGCAATGTGATATACAAAGTATAGACAGGTGGTGCATAGACAGGACAAGATATATAGTAATATATGCAAAATGTCCGCATAATGTTTGTCCCTGTCAAGGTTACCATGGTCATGGACACCTTAATGATGCTCCGCACCTTTACACAAGCATCGCATGCTCTGGATGGCCTCGATAGAGGGGAGTGAGGAACCGGTGATGCATTAGGCAGTTTTCACCACCCTCTGCAGTGCTTTACGGTCGGAGGCAGAGCAGTTGCCATACAATACTGTGACACAGTTGGTGAGGATGCTCTCAATGGTGCAGCGGTAGAAGTTCACCAGGATCTGAGGAGACAGGTGGACCTTCTTTAGTCTCCTCAGGAAGAAGAGACGCTGGTGAGCCTTCTTGATCAGGGTAGAGGTGTTGAGGGTCCAAGAGAGGTTCTCAGAGATGTGGACACCCAGAAACTTGAACCTCAATCTCGCTCAATCACAGTCCCATTGATGAGAATGGCGATGTGTTTGCCAGCTTTAGACTTCCTGAAGTCCACAATGAGCTCTATGGTCTTCTTGGTGTTGAGAGCCAGGTTGTTGTCAGTGCAACACGATGTTAGGTGCTGGACCTCGTCCCTGTAGGCCGTCTCATCGTTGTTGCTGATGAGACCAATCACTGTAGTGTCGTCTGCAAACTTGACAATGGTGTTAGAGCCATGTACAGGTGTGCAATCCTAGGTGAAGAGGGAGTAAAGGGGAGGTGTTATGTTCCCTTTCCCTGGTGGCCAGCCAACACTGGGAGTTGTATTGATATTATTATTAATATTGTTCATTTCGGGCTCCCTCTGCTGTCATCTGTGTTCCCAGTTCTGTGTGGGTGTCATAATGGCTTCTCACCTGGAGTTTTTGTTTTTGTTTGCTTGTTCAGCTTGAAGGTCATTATTCTCTGTGCAGCGATTATTGTTTTCTATTTTTGTGTATTTTGTACCTCTTTTCGAACAAGCTTAAAACCTGTGTGCATCTACCCTCTTATATTGCGGCTAGCCGTAATATGAGGGCTCAGCACACATCCCTGTGGTACGCCGGTGTTCAGGGTGATGGTTGAGGTTAGAGGTTGTAGTTATCTAACCTAACAGACTGAGGTCTGTTGGTTAGGAAGCCCAGAATCCAGTTACAGAGGGAGGTATTGATGCCCAGTTCATTGAGTTTGGTGATCAGTTTGGAGAGGGTGATGATGTTGAATGCTGAATTGAAGTCAATGAACAGCATTTTCAGATAGGTGTTGCTATTGTCAAGGTGGGACAGGGCAGAGTGAAGTGCCGTAGAGATGAGAACATCCTCCTGTTCTGATGGTAGGTGAATTGGAAGGGGTCCAGTGGGTGAGTGCAGCTGGGCGGATGTCATTAAGGCTTGTTACAGTGGAGTGTTTTGGCACCAGCACGACAGCTGCCTGGGCTAGTGACAGTGTCAGTCCAATACTCAGTCAGCGGCATTGCACAGGCCCTGAGTATGCGTACATGCATTAATCCTGCTCAGTGTCGCACACACATCGGTGATGGAGAGTGTGAGGGGCTGGTGATCTGCAGAGACCACAGCCTTGATGGCCACCTCCTTGTTGTCCCTATCAAAGCAGCCATAGAAGTGGTTCAGCTCATCAGGCAAGGATGTGTTGGTGACGGGGGTGGAGTTAGTAGTTTTGTAATCTGTAAAGATCCTCAATCCTTAGCTTGTGGTTGTGCTTGGCCTTTTTGATGCCCCTTTTCAGGTTAGTCCTGGATGAGCTATAGACTTGAGCATCACCTGATCTGAATGCGATGTCTCGTGCCTTCAGCAGGAGTCTGACCTCATTGTTCATCCATGGCTTCTGATCAGGTAAAGTCGTAATCCGTTTGAGGGTGGTGACACTGTTGATGTTTGAGATGATACAGTCCAGAACGGAGGAGGCATATGAATCAATGTCCGTGTGGCAGGCATGGGAGGCCTGAGTCAGTGGCATCATGCCCATGCCCACGTGCCCCTTCGGATTTTTCCTCCCTGATCATTTTTTTAATCACAACTTTGGTCCTATGCTCCATAATAAGCCAGAGCCTATAACGACTCAAATGTATTCTTCTGTGTAATAAATCGTACCAAAATAGCTGAAGACCGGTCAGCATTAGTCCTTTTCCTAAAATTGTCTGTGTATGTTCCCATAGCAACTCACACGTACATTGAGCTCGCAATGTTTTGCTTGTGTTGAACCGTTACAATTAACGTTAGGGTACAATTTGAACAGTTGAACTGCAGTTACAGTTCAAACAGTTAGTCAATGGTGTTAAAGTGGTAAGTAGGCTAAGCAATAAATCAGCATTGAATTAGTTATCGGATGATGTTAAAAAGTAGTGGAATTATTTGTGGTTGACCTCGGAATTTTGACTTGGTGATCAAAAAGTTATGGATTTGATGTTGGACGCGAATTCACAGCATTAAAGGAGAATTCCGGTGTGATATTGACCTAAAGTGTATTGAAACATGATACCGAGTGTGAACGTATGTCTCATAGCCCATCTCAGCTTGTCCCCTGCACTCCAAAATCTGGCGCTAGTTAGCCGATGCTACCAACAGCTTTTTCAATAGTGGTGCTTCGGCATCGGGCTAGCCATGCAAATAAATCACTGTTTTACACCCATTTACGAGGCTCAATGTATCTCCACACTTCATTGGTAGACTTCCGAGGGCCCTGACATTTAAAACGAGACATTGAGAACTTTGAAAAAGCACCGGTAGTTTACTTACAAGACGATTTATACAGACAGTATCTTCACGAAGTTTAGCGTTTGCAGCCATCTTGAATTTAGTCACGATAAGTCGAGCAACGAGTAAGAATGAATTGGTATGATAAGGGATCAGATTCCAAAAATAATTCAGTGGAAATGCATGGATTCCAGTTTCTTCCAGTAGCAGCAACTGGAATCCATGCATTTCCACTATTATC
Source organism: Alosa sapidissima (assembly GCF_018492685.1). Lineage (NCBI taxonomy): Eukaryota > Metazoa > Chordata > Actinopteri > Clupeiformes > Clupeidae > Alosa > Alosa sapidissima. The sequence goes on along the minus strand of NC_055979.1, from coordinate 2,007,351 downwards.
GTGACTAAATTCAAGATGGCTGCAGATTTTGGAGTGCAGGGGACAAGCCGAGATGGGCTATGAGACATACGTTCACACTCGGTATCATGTTTCAATACACTTTAGGTCAATATCACACCGGAATTCTCCTTTAAGTGTAGGCCAAATGGTCTGTGCGGGCTACTCGATTTCAGCCCGATTTTGCCACGATTTTGTTGTGGCCGACAAATTTCCGCGTTGACACTGACATTATGACGACAGGCGACAAGAAGCCAACGATAGGTTATATGATCTTGTAGTGTGGCCAATCTTACGACCAAGACGTGGCAAGAATTTGTGGTTATCTGATCGCCTAGTCTGACATAGTCAATCGTGATCATTATGGAAGACAAAACAAATTGTGTTGATGTAAACTCTCTGGGCAGATAGAAAGGTCTAAACTTAACCATGAGATACTGTAGGTTAGCTGAGCAGTGACTCTGGGTGATGGTAGTGTCCATGCACCAGGTTTTGTTAACATAAATGCAAAAACCCCAACCTCTGGTCTTACCGGAATCAACAGCTGTTCTGTCTGCACGGAGAAGGCAGCGTTCAGCGCGCTCGATTCCTTTGAATTTGTTCCATTGTGCACTACATATCAACAGGAACTCAAATGATAGCCTACTTATATCATGTATGTTTGCTACACATTTGCTAGCAGGTTCGTTATAGGTTCACCCAGGCTAAAGTTCGTAAGGTTTTCCCAACAGCTCAACTAATAAACATACACTAGGCTACAAAACAATAGGGGGGTAAAAAAAACTTTACACATAAGTGTATTATTTTTTTTTACTCAACAACCTGGCTGTAGAAGAGCAATCCCACACAAAGTTTAAGTCGTGTTAATTCCACTGTTCCCATCGATATTCAGGCTGTCTTCCTCAGTCATCTCCATGGTCAATCTGAAACAACACAAAATAAGCATTAGCCATTATTCCTTTTTGAAAATAGGCTGTCACAATTACACTCGTTTTTTATCATCAGTGATCCTGTTAGCGTTATCACTGTTTTTTCCAAAATAGTTATTGTGATGGCTGTTATCAATCGCTCAGCTGCTTGTTGTTGTCTCTGAATAAACCAACAGAGATAAAAAGCAGATAGCCTACCTTGAAAAGTTGGGCTGCATCCTAGTCCAACCCCAGGCTGGCAAATCATGTCAAAAGATTGATAGTGAGCAAACCAAAGATCCTTGATTAACGTTACTGCTTGGACTTCTGCATGTGTGGCAAGAATATGGGGCTGTCTCATAGCACTGTTAGATCTGACCAGTGTTGCCACAGTTACCTTGAAAAAGTAATCTGATTACTGATTACTCCTTTAAAAAGTAACTTAGTTACTTTACTGATTACTTGATTTTAAAAGTAACTAAGTTAGATTACAAGTTACTTTATTAGTTACTTTCAGCAGCTGCCGACAACACCCCCACCGCCTCAACATAAAAATGATAACCGGTTTTGCCAATACTCCCTATACTGGAAGTGCATTTTAACAGTAATGCCAACAATGTATAGCAGACATCCCAACCTAACCTACTTAGATACTGATGAGAAAGCATATTACTGTCAAATAACATGATTTTATGACTACAAATTAAGATTAACCATAACTAGAAACGATGTAAAATATATATTACCTCAGTTTATCCAGCTGTGTGGTTTCCAGTCGAGGTAAACTCCAACGAAGTGCAGGTGGCATCTGGCGGTCCATGTTAAAATGTACGACTGAAGTGAAAAGTTTTTTTCACGACTCATCTTCAAGTATCCAAAACATTTCGCGCCATAATCCCTTAACCAATCATATCAAATTGAAGCTTATGTTGTCAGCATTACGGGGAAGATTTCAGAAATAAAATCAGTCATTGGACAGCTGAGATATTAGATGATTGGTCATCGTTAAAATTTTAACGAAATTAGAACGGTCGGGCTTGTAAGGGTTAAGATTAAAAAATCTATTTGGTATTGTTTTTAGTATGAAAAGACTTACCTAGCACTCTCTCAAAAGATCATTTTGACTTAATTTAAGAAGACTTTAACTTATTTTAAGGAGTCTTATCAAAACAAATTTGCTCAATGCACTGGCAGACAAATTTGCTTGTTTTTAGGACAAATTTGCTTAACGCACTGGCAGACAAATTTGCTTGTTTTCAAGATGAGATGTCTTAAAATAAGTCTTTTTTTTTTTTAATTAAGTCAAATGATTTCACAAGGAAGCGCTAGGTAAGTATATTTATACTGAAAACAATACCAACTAGTTTTTTTATCTTGATGTAAGATTAATAACACTTGGTTAGATTTTATTAGATAAGCAGTTTTTGCAGTGTGCAACAAGATTCCTTTAAATTATTACCCATCGTGCAATAGATAAACAGGAACTGAAATGATAGCATACTAAACTCAAAGTCGTATTTTCGTGTTTCTGCAGCATTGTTTCATGCGTGACATCCCTAACCGATATAGAGTTGTTCTGTCACGTGGAAGAGCCGACTAAATATGTATAAGAAATGACAAACATTATAAGAATAACAAATAATCATATAGGCTACAGCTGTCGCCTACTTTGACCCTTCCTGTTTGGTGTTGGAGAGAGGTCACTATTGGTTTTTATAGTTCACGTCATATTTGCATGAGCCACGACTAGAAAGATTTGCGATAATATCAAACATGTTTGATATTGTCGTAACGGCAAAACTAGAAAAGGACTGACTCCGACTGACTTAAAACCGCTAAGATTGGCACCTTACATTTAACGATCTAGTTGACGGGAGCGTGCCGAGATTCCAGTACAACTCCCATGATTTCTGTCCGACTTTGGAAATTTAGTCGCCGACTGTGAAAACAGACCAAAATCGTACAATGTAAGGCCGCCATAACTTGCTGATAATAAACGGCAGAGAGCCAATCATTCTGCGGTGTGTGTTCAATTAATGCCCACGTCACATTGGTGTCAGAAGTGGGATTGGAGCATGTTCTGAACTATCACTTCAGACTCACACTAAGAGCATGTTTGCAATATACAGAATGCAGACACTGTAATCAACAAATATGTTCAGCATCTATATCATTACAATCATGGTGAGTTTTGAAAATAGGCCTCTATGCATATCTGTCCGCTCTCTGAAATTTAAACCGTCCTTAGACCTGTAATTACACGACACCTTCACACACACACACATACACACACACACAGATATACGAGAGTCCTGGAAAAAAAAAAGTTGTGACTTTGGCTCATTTTGACAAGAGCACAAACATTGCCATGGATCAGTTGTATTAAATAGGAGGAAATATTTAAAATGGAAAGTGCTCTCTCTGTCCCCTGGTAACTCATCAGCGGCGATCCAGCAGGCCCGGTCTGAAATATTAAATTCACTTCAGATGCAGCAGAGTTTCCTTTATGAAATCAAAACGTATGCATATTAACCATGAGTCAGAACTCACACTCGGACATTAATGTGTTTGTGCTGCAAAATAAATGAGAATATCTATCAAACATTTATGTAATGGCTGGAAATGTTTGTGTTTATATTCCTATCAGGTAGTCAGTAGGATGACTTCTTTCAAATATCTATATAGGAGACCTCATAGATAGACATAGACATCAGAGCTAGGGAGCGGAGCGCGAGCGAGCGAGGAGCGGAGGAGATGGCATTTTGTTGGAGTGCGGAGTGCTTTTTTATTCAGAGGCCGGAGCGGCCATTCTATCCCGCTTCATTTTCACTCCGATATCGCTTACGCCACGAATGTGGGGCATGCCCAAATACACCCGGAGCTCACATCTTCATGGTGTAACCAAGACCGCTACAATTCAAAACTAACATATTGACCATAATTGTAACGAATTAGGCATAGCCAGAGCCTCGTCTAAGAAAACCTTTATAGACTAGCAATCAGAGTCAGGGGAGAGAATACAGATCACGGAAACAGCGCACACTAGGCATGTCAAACACACACACTACACATACAGGGGTGGACGCAGCCCCACGCTACACTAAAACACGGACATTAAAACAGTAAATAAAGGCAATTAACACACACAAACAACCCCCAGAGTTCTCCCCCGTATCCCAGAATGCATTGTCGACATTACAGTAAGTTCGTTGGGGATGAAGTCGCTAAATATTTTAGAAAGGAAACTGAAAGTCATAGGGCTTACAAGCGTACTATTCCTACAAAACAACTAGATACTAACAATGTAGAGCAAGAACAACTATGTTGTGACACTGTTCCAGTGAGATTTATTTTGGAATTTAAGAAGACACATTTCGCGGAAACATGAGTGTGCTACGGAGAGACGGAGAGTGTACTAAGAACGGAGAGTGTGCTAAGAAAAACGATTTTTAATCGATTTTGCAATTTGAATAGCCTATGCTTTAAGTAAGGCTGAAGTAAAACTCGGATGCTAAACCTGTATTATTTAGGCAATTAATCCCACGTAGGCCTATCCCTTTAGTTTTAGGCTTATGTGTATTGACGTTGGCAAGCTTGTTCGTTGTTGCACTGTCAGTGTTGCATTAGGCTATCTTTTACAATACGTTCTATGAGTGACATTGCCGTTGCTCTTAGTTCTTTGGGATTTAAGTTTTCTAAGGTGACAAATCGGCTTGTAGATTATTTCTCCCTCCTTTAAATTGGAACGAGCGTGGAGTGATTTCACTGGAGTAGGAGGATTTTGAAGTGGAGCGGGGAGCGAAATTGAGCGGAGTGGCCTGACGTGAATTTGAGCGGAGGAGCGGCCGAGTGAACAGCCACCTGAGTGTGGAGCGGGATATTCGCACCGCTCAGCTCCGCTCACTAGCTCTGATAGACATTGGAGTTTTTTGCATGTTGAGCTTTTACAATGCTGTCATATACAGTACAAAAACATGCATACATGTACTCTCTCTCTCTCTCAGTGAACACAGAGAAGCACAACACCAAGCTGGCCAGGCTCCATTAGATATGGAGAGAGATATGGATGCAGCAAACAAGCCTCAGCAAAACACCATAACCATATCACCCCTCAAGTGAACTAACAGTGAGGCCCATGCTTTGCAGATACATCACCGACCGTGTCCGAGTGTGCAGTATTCCTCTATCGCTATCAGTAGTTGACACAAGTGTCAGTCTTTGTTATTCATGTTTTATTTTGAGTAAGTGTTCAACATCAGTGTTCATTATGGATTTAATTTCAATCATAGCCATAATAATATTTAGATATTTTTTTTATGTCAGGGAGAGAACTCAGTCGGGGGGAGGGGGTTGGGGGGGGGGGGGGCACATTGGACGAGCCTGCCCATGATGCCGACGCTGGTGTCATGTATGCTGAATAATACTGAAAGTTATGTGATGCAGTGGCTGGAGCCCAAGATGAATCTCTCTTTGGGGACAATAAAGTATACCTTACCTTACCTTAAAAAAAAAAGTTCTAGAAAACAGAATAAAATCTCTGTCTCTTACACTGTTTGTCCGTGGCTTAGGCTATTCCAGGCATGTTCTCAGGTGTAGCTGGCAGGGTAGCATCAGTACACAGGTGTGTTTACGCCTGTCCCAGCTTTGCTCCCCTTCCCTTCGTGCCTACTGACAGATGCTTTTGATGAATCCCCCCAGATCAACATCAGACAAAACACAAACAACAGAACGTAGCAAAACACACACACATCTCCCTTCGTAATGTTTGTGATGTCTGACCTTCCTCAGGACAAAAACCAAGAGGTTTACTTCAAGCCACCAATTGGGTGTTCAGAAAACACAGAGGCAAATAAGCAAATAAGACTATGTTGTGACACTGCCACATTAGTTTAGGTGCCATTACTTAAAATTAAGTATTATTTATTACATATATGTCTGTAGGTCTCATGTAATATCAGTGTGATATGAATATGTACTTATTTATATGTATTTATCATGCTTTATTTCCACTGTGTATGATGGTATGGATATGGGTGATTTGTATGTGGACACTGTCGGCCGATACGCCTATCACCGCGCCCCCAAACTTATATAGTGGAGCGCGCTAGATGATGGGGGCGGTCTGAAGAGAGTAGCAAGTGTGTGTGAGATTTTTGAATGTGTGGCGCCAGTACTCAGTGCTGCAGCTGAAAGTATCGTAAACTGTTTCTTGTAAGGGGTAAATAAAAAGAAAGTATCCCTACGGTGGAAACGGACTTTATATAAGTTAAACGCCGCTTGTACTGTATGGGAGACCAGCGCGTTACCAAAAAGAGGACGCGTTACGAAAGCCTTTGCAGTCGGCTGGCTGGATTTATTCACCGGACTTAGTGAGACCGATTTGTTTTTCTCTATTTTCTATTTTGCGTGGGATAACCAAAATCCGATCATCGCATTTTTTCCCTTTTTTGTGGATTACCTTTTTTTGTTTGCACGTCGCGGGACGATTCGCAAGCAGCGGCCTTCTCGTTTCCTTGTTGGGATTATACAGACTCTTTGTGGGCGTCCTGGCAAAGGACAGGATATCTTTCGTTTAGTTCAGACTTCTAGGTTTATTGTCGGGACTAAAAGAAATAAGGACATTGAAATAATTTGGGGTTGTGTGGGTCATGTAATGTGTGAACATATAAAGCGCTATACTGTGCGCGATTCTGGTTTATTGTTTGGTGCGTGTTTTCCTTTACTGCTGGTAACCTGAAGATACCGTTGTCATTGCTATAGTGTTGATTAAGTGTCGGATGCACTTTGATTTGTACATTGTTCATGCATCTCATAACAAACTGACAGTGTTTATTGTAAATCTGGTTAATCTTTCAAAAGAACCCCTTGTGCGTTTTAGTTAACACAGCCAAAGTTAAAAGGTTGATTGTTACAATGTTACCCAACAGACAGTCCACAATAACCTTTCAGACTGTCATACATGCTTGGGTATGACCAATGACAACTAGACATGGTTAGTGAATTAACTTGATGTGTCTTGACATGTGGCCGAAGTTGTGAAAACTCAAAGATCGTAATTCTTGATTTCGCTTGCAAACTGACGGTTTTATGCATTTACTAAACAAAGATTATGGAATTAAACACCACTTTTCCATCAAAAAGCTTGTTGTAAATGTCATAACTTGTTAGATTTAAGAACTAGGTTCGCTAGCTCTGTGTGTTATGAGCAAAGAATCTTTGGTTATGAGTCCCATAGAACAACACTGCCATCTACTGGATTAGAAAGTTTCAGCAGGCTACTTGTGGATCTGGGTGGCTTCTCTGTGCAAAGTTTGTCTCAAAAATATGTGATCCACAAATGCGAAAACGAAAACTGTGTGTGCTGGTGATCCACAAATGCAAAATTAGATTTCACAAAGGCAATTTTCAGTTTTACAAATGCCATTTCATTTACAAATACACATCTACAATTGTGAAAATCAATTTAGAAGTTACAAATATGTTTTTTTTTATTTGTGGATGTCAAAACACGAATGCAAGTCAAGAAATATTTGTGGATGTCGCCATCTACTGGATTGCGATTTCTGTGTGCCTGTGAATTAAATTAGGCCTATTTAAATGTGGATTTGTGTGACTTTCATGTGAAGAACATCTCAAAAACACGTAACTTTGGAAAGCGAAGAATGCGTGTGCTGGTGATCCACAAATGCAGAATCACATTTCACAAATGAAATTTTCGTTTTACAAATGGCATTTTATTTACAAATGCACATCTATATTTGTAAAAATCAATATACGAGTTACAAATATGATTTTTTTATTTGTAGATATAAAAACACACACTCTAAAAAATGCTGGGTTATTTTTTCAACCCAAACGCTGGGTTGAGGCTGTTGGGTCATTTTGTTTGGTTGTTTTTACTCATATTGGGTCATTTCTGTAACCCAGCTGGGTTGATAGTTTATCACTGCTGGGTTGATAGTTTAGGGCTGTGCTCCCTCCTGTCCCCCACCTGACGTGGAGTACACTACCCAGCACCAGGGTGACTTGAAAAAAATCGTCAGGCAGGCAGGCATATTCTTTCAACCGTCAAGTCCAGCAGCTGTCAACATGCAATGGAAATCAGGTGATTTCGGAAGGTATGTATCTGCTTTTATTTATTTATTTATTTTTATCCATACGGATTTTAAAAGTCCACCCAGAGACATTCCCTTCGTGATATCAAGGAATATTCTGCCTGCCATTTCGTTCAGCTTCAAGCAGGTTAGCAGGTGTCATTCCAGCTAATATTAGCTACTGTTAATGTTAAATCTACACAAATACAGACTCATAAAAACATAGTTCTGTATTCACTGGGTAGGAACTGCTGAACAGAAACAAAACGAACTTTTACAACGAACTACAATTAGCATACCAGCTGCTAGTAGGTAACGTTAGCAGACTTGGAAACTTTATGCTAATTAAATATGCTTCGTGGCTAACGTTTGTCAACTAGCTAACACAGTCAAAGTAGTCTCTTCACAACACGTAACGTACGATAATAATCATGCCAAACAACATCTTATTAAATCATTTAGGGTAGCCTCATATTATAGCCATGTAACTTACTGGGTGGTTCTTGGTGGTAACAACACCTTCTTTGAGCAAACGCCCCCATGACCTTACTTTGATCCTCTGGTGCCCCCCCCCCCCCCACACACACACACAATTAAAAAAAAAAAAAATAATAACTACACCCCGGTAGGCTATAGGCCACTCACACTCATGCTATATTGCTTAAATAAAAAAACGAGCCCATTTCTGTGCTGTTTTGGATTCTTCTGGAATTATAAGAAAATGTCCCTATGAGCCTATTTTATTATTAAGCAGATTTAGCCCACTGTTAGAAGCAATAGGAGACTGGTTGGGTAAAAAAAAAATCAGCATTGGTTTTAATGATTTTTTTTTTTTTTAAATCAATAGGAAACATTAAATGTAGGCAACAAGACGTGTCATTTTATCATGAACAAAAATCAAGTGCACATCACGTGAACAACATATGCACATCGCAACAATCCAACCAATCACAAAACAGATTCTGCGCGTGAGGCCTGTTTAGGCCTATATTTCGTATTTGATTAGCAACGGTCTTTTCGTGGAGACAACGCTCAGAGCAGCTGCAGAACAACAGCGAGCGGGGCTGGGGACGTGACTCTGGGCGTGTGCAGGCCCGAACTGCACTGTATGACCACTGAGCATAGATAAACAGTAAAATGTAGCTGGGACGGTAGAGGGGTTAGAAACCCATGAATGAAAATAGCCTATTTATTTCAGGTAGCCTATTTTTGCACCAAAAATATGTGAAAACCATGGAAGTTTAAAATGTAAAAAAAAAAAAAAAAAAAACTCTCACGTTCCCAGCGACCCCCTAAGTTGTATGAACGCCCCCGTTGAGAAACCCTATGTTAACATTCGCTAGCTAACGTTAGCACTGCTTAACTTATGTTTGTTAGGCTAATGGTAATGTTAGCGTTATCAAGCTCATCTGACATAAACGCACGTTTTGTAGGCTATTATCGGTATTATGTTTAAAACAACTCCATAATATTAGGTGGTCATGGTTTCCGAGTGTGTTGCACTAATAATTTGTCTCCTGGTGGATTTTTATGTCTGTCAATATCATTCACTGGTAATGGTTCATGCAAGTCTTGATATAAAGTTCTGTAGGCTAACAGTGATTAAAATGCACTCTTTTTTTCTTTGATTGAGAAAAAACGGACGGACTTTGGAATCTGCCTGCCTTCATGGAAGTATCACATGCATTTTATACTAGGCTATCTATTCAAAAATAAAGAAAACTATCAAATAAATAATATAAACTATCAAATAAATAATTGTGTCGAACTGTTTTATTTCATTGCATGGCTTTTGATGGCCATTTAATATAGACTGTTTATATCAGGCCTAAAGCTGTTAACAGAAGGTGTGACTTTAAAGTAAGTAAATACAAACTTTGAGTTATTAAAAGTTTGTACAAGCAGAGTATTTTAAAAATCAACCAGTAGTTTTTGGGGATTTGGTTACATAACCCAAACATTATGTAACGTTAACTAAACAGTTGTGTCAACATAACCCAACATATTGGTTAAATTTCAACCCAGTTGTTGGGTTACATTTAGTAACCCAATTTGCTTGGTTAAGATAACCCAATGCTGTGTTGGACCCCATTTTACTCAGCGGCTGGGTTTCAACCCAGCATTTTTTAGAGTGCATGCAAATCAAGAAATATTTGTGGATCCCCCTCTGCGCATATACAAATATTATTGAGACAAATTTAGCTCCATACTCAATCAGAACAGACCTGTTCACCTGCACCGATTAATGTGTGCCTGCTGTCCAGACCTGACACTGGTTGCATCATGGAACAAAAAGAAAACATGATAACATACAAAAAATTATTGGGCAAGCATGGGATAACATTTAATTCTCAAAATTCCAGAAACTAGTCTCCTCAGTTCCCAAATGTTTATAGACCAAGATTTGTTAGGGTTTACATGATTTGCAAATCATAGCAATCTGTTTTGTATTAACATTGTACACAGTGTAGGAAATGGGGTTGTATTTACTCAGCATGTGTGTTCCCTAGGTATGAGTTGTATGACCTTTATGTTGTTAATGCAGTTCAGCAAACACAGAGACGGCTCTGGCCCTGAGACTGAAGACAAAGACATGTTGCTATCATGTCTTTACTATTTGATAAGAAAGAAAGGGATATTTCAGTGTTCACTCCCCGGGCACAAGCAGACTCCTAGCTGTCTGTAGTATCTAATTTTACTTTTTCAAATAAGTCTTATTTTCAGAAATTTACCTTTAACAGGAGGATCAATCATTTGAGAAGGCTCTAAAAGAAATAATCCCTTTTTTATTTAATATGGGGAAATGAGGAGTACCTTCCAAAATTTCCTAGGGCACAATGGATATGCTCTGCAAATGTGTATTTACATGTGTGTGTGTGTGTGTGTGTGTGCTCTACCTCTGAGTCGTCAAGCAGAAGCAGATACCCATCTCAACTGTGTGGCCTACTTGTCTCAATTCGCCGTTAACGATGCTTCAATTACCACATATGCTGCCATTTTAGTAATGTCATGACGGCCAGTAATCACACTCTCAGTCACAGTGCAGAAACCCACTCATGCGCTCAGCATGCACCCAGAGATACAAACACATACACCAACACACACACACACAAACACATACACACACATTGAGAAGTAAATAAACTGTCAATTTAAGAAGTGTCCCTGATTCATGGTGTTTTTAACACATGCAAACACACACACACACACACACAGAGTAGACAACTAGAGGCACTGCCTTTTCATGCTGAAAACAAAGAGGGCTTTGATACCCCAACTGCATCTTTTGACTGAGGGCAACTTTCAAGTGACTGAGATGAATAGAAAGTGATGCTCCCAGGTTTGTTAAAAGGCAGGGTTACAGTGATAAAAAGAGAGGGAGGGAGGAAGAGAGATGGAGAGAGCAAAAGAGGAAGAGCGCAAGAGAGGGAAAGACAGTGCTTTCATCTTACTCCCACTGCTCACCCGTTGTTCAGTGTTGTTGTTGCAAGAGATGTGTGCTACTCCACAGACATGCATATTTAGGGGGTTGTCCTTTAATACAGTGATATGTTTATCATTAACCTCTCTGTCAGAACACTGACATGTCACTCATAACTGCATAGCATTCCGGAATTGGTTAAAAACTCAGTGTTTTCCTTAGCTCATTGTACTTAGAAGCAGGCGCACCTGCATGTGTACGGCCGTACGCACTGTGCGTACCATCAGGCTACTCAACAACGAGAGAGAATTTCTGTAAAGTAAAGTTTGTCTGCAGTTTGTCTGCAGGTGAGTGTGCGTACCATATAATTCATTCCTGCAGGCGCACCTGCTTAGAAGTAACAGGGTGGTTTGACTTTATAGGTGGATGCATGGCCGTAGCTACCATTGAGGACACCAAGGTCATGTCCTCGGTATTTTCTTCAAGTTTCGTTTAATTTATTAAGTAGGCTACAAATATCCGACGAGACAATTAGGTAACACTCCAAAATAAGGTGCCATAATAAATAGCAAACTAGTAATTACCTAACCCTTTGTTAATATGTGTTAATTGTTACTAAAATATCTGTTTGGCACAAGTTAATAGTTTTTTCATCATTAATTAAATATTAGTTGTTTGCATAAAATCTGTATGTTAATGTTTTAACAAATCTATTAAAGGTCACATTCACTGAGAAACCGTTTAATACTTGTTACTTTTGAAATACTATAGCTCACTCCAAGTTGCATATGCATGCTGCGTGAAAATGATCTTCTACCCCCATTGCCCGCATTAGCCAATGAAAGAAAATACACGGAAAAACAAGCGAATCAGAAAGAGCCCTTCCCAATGACGCCGAAGGGAAACTGACTATTCATGGCCTCGCCCACCTTGGCTTGTGACCGCCTACAGGAAGACTGGAAGATTTTGCGGCTAGGGGATTGTCTCTCTGCAGCTAGTAGGAGCTAACAGCAAGTTGCCAACATGGCGGAAAAAAAATCGTGCCTGTTTTATTGTTTTGGCAATAACACATCAATGTTGCATGTCTTGCCTTAGAAACATGAGTTGAGGAAGAAATGGTTCGGATTTATCGTTGGAACACCACCACCGAAGTAGTGCAACATTAGTTCTGTGTTCCAATCATTTCGACCACACTCACTGCCTTAGAAAGTGGTTTTGCATCGATGTTCTGAAAACCTGGTTCTGTACCGTCATGACGATCGACCACCAGCTCACAGGCTGTAAGTACAAACAAACTTTTCCACCTAACGTCTGTTACAAAATAGCATGTTCATATTCTTCACGTTAGCATGCATGAAAAGGGTACAAGCTAGGCTTAGGCTAGCCTATATTACAGGAAGCTACACCAGGCACGTAACTGAAGTGTTCTGTTCGCGACGTGTAAAATCAGAGAATGCCTAATAGGAAGGGCTCTGGTAAAATCCATTAGAGGAATGGTCTATTTTCCCGAACGTAGCCTACAGGCCACTAACACGCCAGGTGTAGCTACTTCCATTGATTAGGCCTATTGGAAGCTAATTGTTGCAGTACATAACGCGAACAGAATGCTTTAGTTACGTGCCTGGTGTAGCTACACTCATAAGAAACTGACCACACCACCCAGAGATTTAGCTTGTTGAACCTATAATCTTCTAACCTAAGCGTTAAACCACAAATAATAATATTAGCAACAATATTTTATGCTCAACTAAGTACGGGTATTGTTCTAGTCTAAACAGGGAAAATCAAAAACACAATACCCCTGCACTATTAGGCTAAGTTGCTATCACTAGAGCTCAGGTATTTACACTTCAGTCTAATTTATGTCTTCTTGCCATTATTACATTGACATACAATGATGTTTTGTTTGATTACTTGCTGTGTACTTAGTGTGTATGTCTTCCATAACTTTTATTGTTGTACTAGTTAGTTTCTAGAAGTCTTTTTCTAGTAGGCTAATACAGGTTCTTATGTGCTCGTCAATGTTTTGGAAAGTCAATTCATGGGTTTCTTCAGGTCACTTTCCACAGGTGTATAAAATCAAGCACCTCGATTATGAATGCAGACTGCATGGTGCTTGATTAATACACCTGTGTAAATGGACCTGATGAAACCCATGAATTGCATAACAGATAGAATTGATATTACCGAATGTCTTCTTGTGGGTGTGCTACTTAGTACATCATACACCTTACCACATTCACTAAAATATTTTTGTTTCCATTGTACCAGTACAGTTTTGTGAGATAGTGAATGTCCTGTGTACTATTAGTATCTTGTAACTTGACAGTAATACATATTTATTTACTTTAGGTACCCAAACAGAATACTTCATGAAAAGTATGAGTATTGATACAAGCACTTCGGATACACCATGGGCATGGGGGCCTGCTACCTCTACTGCCATCAAGCCTGTTCATCCAAGGCCAGCTAGAAGACCTCGGGTTGATCAAGAGGAGGAGGAGGATGAAAGCGACATCTCCACAATAACACCTGATGGCTCCACCTATGGCCCAGCGCAATCAAAGAGCAATGTTATAAAATCATCACAGCCAACGAATGTGTTTTGTGTGTTGTCCCTTTGGATCCCCAGGACAATACAAGCCGAAACAACAACTCAGACCTTTTTCCCTAAATAATCCCAGCACTATTTTACAAAGGATTTGTAGGCCAGATGTCTGCATCATCTGGCAAAAAGAAGACATTGTTAATTCTGTGCATAGTTTGGATGTTCTTGTTTTGTGTTTGCATTATTTTAATAGACTGCAATATTACTATTTGTCAGTGTTTCACGGACCACCTAGCAAAAAAAAACAAAACAGTAGACCTACTTCAACAGTATATTACACAATAGGCCTTCTTACTGAACCACCTTGCTTATTGTCTTTGCACCTTGCTTATGGTGTCAGAGGATTCGTATGATTTAAACTGGCATAGGTTACATCAGTGTTGCAGAACTGTTTGGATTTACATACAAGTTGGTTCAATATTGCAAACAACTCATCTATTATATTTTACCACATCTACTTGTGGAACACTTGAGAGAGCTTGCGGACCACACTTTGAGTACTACTGCTGTATGTAAATATAATAAAGTTGTTTATAGACAATTGACCTGTTTTGTATATTTGTTTTAGGAGTTTCATCAGTTTTTGTCCCTTTTAAGCTAAAGGTTTATCTTACCTTTCATATCTTCTGTCTCACAGAGGGCCATAGTCGTCATAGTCGAATGTTTAGTGCATTTTGAAGGGAGTACATTATGCTAAGGCAGACTGGTTCTAATCCTGGGTACAGGGTCATACAGACAACAGGGGTACTGGTGTTGCCCATTTTTCTAACCACATGAGCAATCCCCTTACGAAAAAGTAGTATAGGAATCTTATGATATTTGGGACAAAATATTATAGTGATCTTATAGGAATAATTGGGACATACTGTAGAAGTACTACTAATAACTCTATAATATCCTGTAACCGCTATAGTTTTTCTATAGTAGTCTTATAGTACCTATAGTATGTCCAAATACTATAGTATTCCTATAAGATTACTGTAATATTTAGTCCCAAAATACTATAAGATTCCTATAGTAGGCTACTTTTTCTGTCATACGTGACAGAAAACAACTTGAGTAGGCTAACCTCTGCCAATGCCAGGCTATCAAAGCCATAGTTCTCATTACCGGAGAAGTCTTGCAGCACACATTCTCTGCTTCTGTGGGCATTCTGGTACAATTCCAGCAAAATATAGCTAGGTAGGCGTGTTTGCATTTAGATCTATCTATATATTGGGCTATGACCAAGTGGTCTTTCAATGATAGTATCATGGAATTCAAACCATAACTATCTAGCTATTCCGATAGCATTAGCAGGCTAGGTCAGTGGCTGAACTGCATTTAGGGTGCTTACCTGTGTTGTGAAATAAAATATCTACTAGGAAGATTGCAAAGACTTTTGACTGTGTAAAGAAATAGGTCTTTATTTTAAAACGTTTCCAACTGTTTATTACTTGAAAGCAAGATGACGATTGTCACAAACGTTTACCTCTTTTAGGAGAAATTTTAAGCTGACAGGCAATTGTTACCATTCTATTAAACCAACGTTCACCGACAAACGATCAGGAAGCGGTTCTTCTTCCTACTCGAATACTAGGATCAAACACATGAAGTTGTATCTCCGAAGACATTTTCTGCAACAGTTTTGACTCGAGTTTTAGCCAGGTTTTAGCACTGTAAAGTTGAATATGGAGCATAGCACAGGCAGAATCGGATGAGGACGCACTGGAGGAAGCGTCACAGTACTGTTAGCCAATCAGAGGTGAATTCATTAGCATGTCATTAATATTCATGACTAGAGGCGAAATCCAGTCGTTCCTCCCCGCCCACCTTCCCCACCAAACTAGAACAGCATGAAACAGACGCAGCACAGCATTTTTTTCACCAAAACCGGCTCACAGGGCATTCATCAATACTACAGACCACTGCAAAATTAATGAAAAAACGATGAGATGAGACCTTTAACTAATATTGTATTAATATATGTTAATAGTTAACTAAATATATTTTTGGCACTAATTAACAGTTATTTCTTACATCATTTAAATGTTAAATGTTTATTTACAAACTATATGCTAATATAAAAGTTAATGACATATTATTATGTATCTAGCTTTTCTGATTAGCTTTGTGGATAATTTATGGAATTTATGGTTTATGGGTTTATGGTCTTGTGGGGTGTATAAGGCACCCTACTGCCAGTGGTTGGTTGTGTGAGAGTTTGTGCTCCTCTTCTTCCACTTCATCCTTATTGGATACCTCTGTGGTTGGCTGTCCTGTAATTGGTGACTCTCTGTCTAGTGTTTGAAAGTAGTGTACTCTTTGCCTTTGGAAGTACTATTTGGTTGCTGCTTGAATTTGGTGAAATTCAGGGGAGGGGGGTGTAACAGAGTTAGAAATGTAGTTTAGTGTTTGTATGTGATTTTCGCCGTAATTAAGCAGCTTTATTGAGATTGGTGTTTTGGAGCCCCCTTTGGAGAAACGCTATACTGCAGCTCTGCTGCGTTTTGTCCTTGTATTGTTGCCATAGCCGATCAGAAGCGGTATGCTTTGCATTGCGTCTGTGAGTGTTTAGTGAGTCTCAGAATATTAATAAACTGTCGTTCTGTGCACCTGAACATTCCATGTCGCATGTCTCCCTTGCTAGTAGGGCTGACAGTGATGGTATAGGAATGATGCTTGTAATATAGCCCATTTAACTACTTGTTGTTTTGTTTTAACTTTTCCTAAAGGAATAAATGTGATAAGCCAGTTTTGGTCTCAGTCCCTTCACCGTCTGACTAGTTATATATTACTAATATATTAATAAAGCTTAACCAACTTTATTATAAGGGTCCCCCATACTGATATATATTACTAATATATTAATTAAGCTTAACCAACTTTATTATAAGGGGCTCCACACTGATAGCTATATACTACTAATATATTAATTAAGCTTAACTAACTTTATTATAAGGGTCCCCCATACTGATAGTTATATATTACTAATATATTAATTAAGCTTAACCAACTTTGGGGCCCCACGCTTATAGCTATATACTACTAATATATTAATTAAGCTTAACCAACTTTATTGCAAGCGGTTCCGGCGCCGACAACAGTGGCAGCATGTCAAGGTAGCTCCGTGTTTTTTTCTTAAATTTCCCCTTGGGGATCAATAAAGTATCTATCTATCTATTGTAAGGGTCCTATGGAGAGTGGTTCATATTGGGATAGGCAGAAGCACAGTTTAATAACAATTAGTTAAATAATAATAAGTCATTAACTTTTCTATTAACATATAGTTTGCAAATAAACATTTAACATTTAAATGATGCAAGAAATAACTGTTAATTAGGGCCAAAAAGACCTTTAGTTAACTATTAACACATATTAATACAATATTAGTTAATAGATTTGCTAAAACATTAACATACAGATTTTATGCAAACAACTAATATTTAATTAATGATTAAAAAACTAACAACTTGTGCCAAATAGATATGTTAGTAACAATTAACAAATATTAACAAAGGGTTAGGTAATTACTAGTTTGCTATTTATTATGGCACCTTATTATGGAGTGTTACCGACAATTATCCTTGCATCAACGCACCATCATGTGACACAGGTCATTGCAGATTGGCTACGTTGCAGATTGGCTACCTCTGATATGTCAAAACAAAAGCGTCGACTCAGTTATCGTGGACTGTGCCAATAAACTAGGCTATTTAACAAACGCAACGCAGCTCACATAGCCTAAATGTCAATACAAATCCATTATCAAAAATAAATTAACTTGACGGTTTGTTCATTTCTGTCAGAAGGCTTTCACCTGACCTGAACAAAGGCTGCAACAAAGTTAATGTTTGGAAAGCCAGAAGAAGTTGAGCAGACAAAGAGAAGGAGGGAAGGTGAGGAAGGTAATGGTCAAATACAGTACAGCTGTAATATGGCTACCAATGAGATGCTAACCTGGAATGAAAATGTTATGTTGAAATTCAGTGGAGATGCAGTTAGCTAACCTGCACTGAAACTGAAGCTCTATTAATGTTATATAGGATGGATAATTAATGGTGTGATGGATATTATCACATGGCCCAAACATACTGTGACATTGTCAAATTATATAAATTATTGAGATTTGTTGTTTTAAGCAATCCAACACAAGATACAGGAGAAAGAAATCAGGCAGTTGAGGATAAAGAAGAGAATAGAGGGAAATGATAGGTGAAGGGCCCTCCCAAGTGAGTGAGAAGGTAGTCTATAAGCTCTGCAGCCTATGACCCTGCAATTTATAAATGCAACATTCCCTATGCTGATGGAGAAGCAGAGCATTCCTAATTACAGATGGAGCAGGGTCGGGTCTAAATATCCAAAACCAATTTGGGAAAAGGCTCTTGAGGTGCATCTAAATAAAATGGAAATTGTGGAAAAGTGTGTTGGTTTAAGTTATAACCAAAACGGGCAGCCCAAAATTTCTGGCGATGTCCCTGACCTCGGTATTTTAAAAATCCTGGCTACGGCCTTGGGTGGATGGTGGAATAAGTGATCAGATGCAAGAAGCATGGTCAAAAGTGTTAGTGTTCCATTCCCTTTGTGTGTCTGTGACAAGCACATATGGGTTATGATTGAATATATACCCTGACAAAAAGCAACACATAACCAATAACATTTGAATGGCATTCATCCAAGCACACCAGCAGGCTTTGCATTGCATAGCCAGGGACTTGTTGCTAAGGTCTTGCCACAAGGCACATCACAAGCTACTTCTTAACAGTGTTCTCTCAAAATAACTGCACATTTCTTGATCAGTAGCATTATCATTTTCAGTGAAAATGGTGTGAATGTCTATATTTATGCAAGCTCACGTGTGTTTTCAACTGACATATTACATGTTGCAAAGAGGTCTAGGTCTAACTGTACTTGAGAAATGAGCAACAATGTTTAATCTTGTGGGTATGGTGGGGCTTTGAAGGACATGGTGTTGCCCTGACTTATCAGTTCTCAAAATTCTACATTCTCAGTGCACAAAAGGCAAAGGCTGAGATCTACAGTTCCACTGTGGCTTACAACAACAAATGCTGCAATGCTCCCAGTGTTCTACATCTGCTTGGAGCCCGATTGTTGCCGCTTGCGGCTATATTTTATTATTGTCTCTCACTCGTTCTCCCTATATCTTCCTCTCCCTCTGCCTCTCTTTCTCTCTATCTCTCTCTCTCTCTCTGTCTCTCTTTTCATCCAGGGGGATGACATTGCCATCCTTCTTGAGAGAGCGCCAGAGGTCTGCAGAGGGTGCTAAATTTAGCTGCCTGAGGAGGGGATTGAAAGGGAGTGCTGGGCCTGAGGAGAGGGGGACGGAGGGAGGGGCGATGCTCCACCACTGAAACCCGACCAGCGACCAGGCGCCTTCTCCCAGTGCCACCTCCAGGGCTTTCAGGCTCTCCATCCCTGCCACAACCCAGCCTTACCCTCAGACTCCCCCTGCTGTTTCCCCATACCAGGAGAGAGGTCTTTCTAATACACACACACACACACACACACACACACACCATAAACAACATCACAATGATCCATGGACGCGCAGACACACAAATACATTTGTCATATCCTCTGCGAAGCACATACTGTTAGACACACATTCAAAACAACAACAACACAGGTACATGGACAAATTCCTTCTGCAACACACACTCAGAGAGAATAACAAAAATAAACATTTACCACAAGCAAAACACATGTTTGCAGCAACAGCCTTGGCTCATAGGGTTTTTTATTTGTCTCTTTGCTTTAGTAGAAGACTTATCCCAGGACTCAGATCACTATGTAAATCACCAGCATGTTCATCCAGTGAATGAAAATCTACTGAATCCAGGTCATAATTACCCTGGAAATCCAAAGTTCTCACGAGAGAACAATTTGAATTGTCTCAATGAGATACTCTGGCAATGAGCAATGATGCACGTTACTTTTACCCCTTGCATCGCGAGGAACCAATCACAATTAGGGCAGCCGTGGCCTACTAGTTAGCGCTTCGGACTTTTAACAGGAGGGTTGCCCCGACCAGTAGGCACGGCTGAAGAGCCCTTGAGCAAGGCACCTAACCCCTCACTGCTCCCTGAGCGCCGCTGTTGTTGTAGGCAGCTCCCTGTGCCGGGATTAGTGTGTGCTTCACCTCACTGTGTGTTCACTGTGTGCTGAGTGTGTTTCACTAATTCACGGATTGGGATAAATGCAGAGACCAAATTTCCCTCACGGGATCAAAAGAGTATACTTATACTTATACTTCGGTGTATCTGATAGAGGTGGACCAGAGACTAAACAGATAACGACATCACTGCAATGAATCAGTCAGTAAACATTGGTCGTAGTGTTATCCAATTGCGTCGAAGTCTGAAATCAGTCAGTAAACATTGGTCGTAGTGTTATCTAATTGTGTGCAGCAAGATGTTCAAATGCATTCTTGGTGCCGCCCCTCGAGTTGGGCCATTACATTAGTCATGGCCAGACCCTTAATCTTTCTAGATGATGGGCAAAGTGCAAAATCTTAAACTGATTATTATTTTAGTGGCACCTATAGGGGCAGTACCTCATGTTTGGGGGTCTGAGTAGAGTAGAGACTAGGGTCTGAGACCATATGGTGAAGTTTCACATTCCTAGGCCTTATGGTTTATGCTGCACAACTACTTTTAGGCAGAGAAAAATAATAATGAGAACAAAAACAATTGGATTCTCGCAGCTGCTCTGCTTGGACCCCTAATAATAAATAAAATACCTTATTATACCAATAATAAGGTAGTGCCTTGTCCACTGAAGGGTATTAGTATGAGAATGATGGATCCTTGATTAGTTAAGGACAGGGATGATTTTAACAGATCATCTCTAATGTTTTCCTTTTTCTCTCAGTATTACATTTGTAGATGGTTTGTGAAGAAATTTAATTTGGTATTTGGTCTATGATTGGATATCAGAGAAAGTTGTGTGTGTGTGTGTGTGTGTGTGTGTGTGTGTGTGTGAGAGAGAGGGGGGGGGGGGGGGCGGTCTATGTGCTTGTATTCATACAAGTGTATGTGATGTTGAGCGGTGAGGGTTTCCTGCTGTAAAGGTCAGACATGCATCTTCTGGGCCCAGCACTCCTGAGTGAGTGAACAAACACTGGCATGCCCCCCTCCTCTCTCTCTCTTAGCATCTCCTCACCACCCGATCTGCTTACTCCAGTGACCTTATCCTTTCCCACGCCCAACCCAAATCAGAACAGGAGAAAAGACGAAGATGGTAGTTGAAATCTCACTGCGACATGCGTCATTACACAAAGGAACAGCAGCCTATCCCGCTGTCCTATTTGTCATGTTTGTCATTGATATGGGGTGATGGGCAACCTTAACATGATCAAAGGAAGAAGTGTGACATGGCTGAAAAAGTATTTCTAAAAATAGTGATCTTTCTCTCTCACACACACACACACACACACACACACACACACACACACACACACACACAGGCTACAAACACAATCAGGTGGCAGCAAGAGCATTATACACATCAACCCTGCTCGTCGCCATCCCACAGTCTCTCCCGACACTTCATTAACTTTTCATGAGCTGCACTTTTTTTTTTTTTGGGGGGGGGGGGGGGGCGTGCTTTGTCAGAGATGGACACTGCAGGGCATTTGCTGGTAGAAGCAGTTCACAGATTGTGTCCCATTCTCTTTCTCTTTTTCATTCTGTCCATTTTCTACCCTCCTCCTCATCTTCTTCTCCCCCTCCATCCATCCCTCCCTCCCTCTCTTCCTCCTCTCGTTACCTTTCGCTGTCAGTGGTAGAGGCCATTGGAAAAGCGTGGGCTTGTGTGACGCGAGCCAAAGCAGAATGGCAGAGAGAGGAGGAGAGGAGGGGTGGCACGGTGATGGGGATGGATTGGGGGCTGCTAACCTGGAGGGGCCCTCTGTCGCACCGGACTGACAGACTGAGGCCTTAGCAGTGGCGGGGGCCCCTTTGAAGAGGCAGCTGGCAAGCGGCACAACCCTGGCTGTGCTCATTAAGGTTGCTGGCCCTTCATGCCGCTGTGCCCAGGCTTCACTCACCAACCAGCCAGCCAGCCAGCCTGTCTACCTGACTACTCCTGTGGATCCCTCCCTGTCTTACACATGCGCGCACACACAGACAGACACACACAGAGGTAAGCGTGTAGAGAGAGAGAGAGAGAGAGAAGGTTAGGCCCCATCCTTCAAACTTCCACTCCTCCACCCCCTCCCTTTTTTTTTTTTGAGTAAGGTTTTAACGACCAATCCTCTGTCTATCCACAGGTCTGCTTCTGACAGGTGAGGTCTGCTCGGAGCAAGGTAAAAGCGGAGGAGGATGTGTCAGTGCCTGAGTGTGTGTGTGTGTGTGTGTGTCTGTGCGTGTGTGAGGCCCTCAAACCGAGTACAGCATGCTGTACAACTTCACATCTCATGACAGCAGTACGATTCCTGTCCGAGCTTTGTCACTGGTCTAATTCATTCACTTTCTGCTGTGTCTGGGGCCTTTTCAGCTCTACTGGCAGTGAGAGTGTGAGAGTGTGTGCCTATGCCTGTGTGAGTGAGACAGAGACATGGAGGGGAAAATAGCAAAAAAGAGTGAGAGTGAGTGAAGGAGGGAGGGAGGGAGGGAGGGAGATTGTGTGTGTGTGTGTGTGTGAGAGAGAGAGAAAAAGAAATGACAAGAGTGCAGATACTTGTCCTGACCCAAACACTTCCAGGTCACTGGCCTGAAAAGCAAGCTGATTGAAAAATGTCACCTCTACAACCACACACCTACTGTGCTGTTCAGACAGAGCAGCCAGTGTCAGAGCCACAGATGACACTTCTGCTGACCATTCCTCACACACATTCTCTTCACCAACAAACACCTGAAAAAATGAAGAAAAAGAAACTAATGAATCCTATATGAACCCCCCATCCCCAATTATTTTGAGCATGCAAGGTCATATATAGCTCGTTTGAGCCTTTCTGTCACTGTGTGTGTGTGTGTGTGTGTGATGAGGAGAGCTCCAAGTTCATCACATAAAATCACACTCATGATTAATGCTACTTTGACAGGAAACATGGCTGACAGACGGCACGGGGCAACGTTTTCAACAGAAGTGTCGACAGCTGAGCACATACATAAATCCCTCCTTGAGATGACACTATATGGCAAAAGGAAAACACCTCACTCACACACACAAAACATCTACATACAGTACATCGCATTTGTTTGTTTACTGCATAGCAAATGGCAGATTGAGGTCACATTCACCTCACAATAACGCTAAATAATCTAAAAGACATAATTTGAAAAGATACTGCCTTTTAATATGAGCTAAGCTTTGTACAGCACATCACATCCGTCAGTGTCTCTCAAGCATTAGGTGGCATCAGTGGTGTTTATTTGCCAATGGTGTGGCTGCACAGAGGGACTGTGTAGCTTTGAAGGAGACCGTAAATGGCCGAGGTGGATCAATGGGTTTCTGGTGACCAAGTGGAGAATGGGGCACAGGGCAGTGTCTGATTAGACTGCCTGATTGGCTTTGGTCTTGTTAATGTCCATATTACAAGAGAGGCGCCCTTTTAAAGCGCAATTCATGCAGAGGAAAGGTTAGCAAGAGAGAGAGCCAACAGTAGGTGTGTGTGTGTGAAAGAGAGAAAGAAAGAGAGAACAAGCAAGACTACAGTATGTGTAAAACTTAACAAGCCAATTCTCTGTCATGAATCATGAGGCATGTTAGGACATTTTTAAATGTATAGTGACAACCATTCCGAGTGCCTCGACAGTCCTCTGCCAAGAGTATTTCTAATCTCTTATCCAAAGTGACCATTGCAGTAGTAACTTTTTTTCTTCTCTTTTTCACCTCTTCAATTTTTTATAATTTCCCCCCATCTTCTTCTCTTGATGAGCTCCAGGCTCCCTATGTTAATGTGGTTTTGGTTAATCTTTATTGGGGGGACACAAAAGTGGGCCAGTTGGTTGCCTACTTTACTTTTCAGGTTTGATAATTGGGATAGTGTCACTGTGGATGACTTGCGTCAGATATCTGGTGCACCCCTGTCAATTTGTGGAAGCAGCAGTGAAACTAGCCCCCATATAACCCACCCCCACCCCGGCCCTGCTTGCCTCCTCAAGATGCTCAAAATAACCCAACTGGGAGCCTTGTAAGGCAGATGGTGTACAGGGCACACAGGCCCGGGCACTGTGTGTTTTCTCATGCATTTCTCTCATAGCAAAGCTCCCAGGATGCAAAGCTGACATGAATTTGCGCTTGGCGACCACTCAACTCTTCGTCTCCTCCGTGTCTGGGACTGACATCTGCACAAAGGTCAGGGAGTGAAACACACACACGCAGAGAGACAGACAGACACACACACACACACACACAAACACACACACACACTCTCTCTCTCTCACACACACACACACACACACACACACATACACATGTACTCTCACACACACAAAGGCACAGAATTAACAATATACACAAACACACACACAGACATACACACTCTCTATTACACACTAACACACAAATACCAATAAACACACACACACACATTCACACAGACATGCACACACACACACACACACCTAATAATCATACACACGGCCACACATCCAGATCAAATAAATGTCCTCAAGAAACCTCCCTTTGAAGGGAGTCATTAATGTCATAGCAGGCAATTACAGTTCAGTCAACTGTGATATTCTTTGAACTAGATGTACCACAGAGCGGTACAAAATATGACCGCTGCCCAGACCAGCACATTTTTTCCACAAAAATAAATCACGCTGAAAGGCATATATGATTCTAACTGTCTCACTAAATTGCATTATGCACACTCAATTCTCACTGGTATCTGCTAGACAACAAGTACCAAAACATGATTAGATTTCACATGTAAAATTCATTTTATACAACCCCACCCCCATCTTGCCTGTTCATAATTCTGAGAAATTCTTGAATTGTGTGCATGTCTGCGTGTACATGTTTATGTTTATGTGTGTGGGTGTGTGTGTGTGCCTGTGTGTGTGCATGTGCATGCATGCGTACATATGTCTACTGTGTGAGTATGTGTCATACATATGATTACTGTGAATGTATGTGTGCGTGTGTATCTGTTTATGCACAGGTGTGCATATGGAATGGGTTAACATGACCCCTGGAGGCAAACATACAAAGAAATTGGTCATCCTAGGCCCTACGGTTCTCAAGATATTCACAGAAAACTATGTTGGTGTACGGTCACTAAATGTACACATAAATGATTTTATTGTAAGGCCCCCCATTAACGAAAGTTCACGGAACTTGGCATGCATTCGGAGGGTGTCATAATAATCCTACACTTTCAATTTCGTGCAGTTTTGACCATGTCAGCCAGAGATATTGTGATGAAAACACCTAATTTAATAGGTGGCGCTATACATGAAATGAGTGGTTATGGAATGGGTTGACATGGCCCCTTAAGACCAACATACAAAAAAAAGGTGGTCCTCCTAAACCCTACGGTTCTCGAGATATTCACAGAAAACTGTGTCTGCCCTACCCTCCTTTCCGGGGAGTCCAGTCCAGTGGGGGGGCTACAGATCAAAATGAAAAACGATGGTTCTATGCTATCCATGTGGGGTTACATGCCCACCAAGTTTCGTGTACCCCTTTTTCCTTGACGGAAATTTGGCCATGTAAAAAAGAAAAAATCTAACTAAACCTACATGACCGCCGCTTCGCTGTGCGGCGGTCATAATAAATGAAAAAAGGCAAGATAAAAATTATTACATTTACTACAAAATAGTATCTTACAGACATTAAAACTATTTCTATGTCCTCGCTTTGCTGACTTACCTGAATATACTGTATATTACAACATTTAAAATCACTTTTTACAAACAATATGACAATCAAATAATCATTTTTTGACAATATGACCAGTAGTCAATAGTAGCAATACTGTCATTTTTATTAACTGCCTGAAACACAATACCACACAGGAATTATCATTATATCCAGGGCAAATGGTGATCTTAAAATTATTCCACAAATGACATTGCTGTTGTATTTAATGACTTGTTCATTCTCAGGGATAGAAGGCAGACGTCTCTAGACTGCTACTGGGGGAGCCTTCTACACTCCATAAACCAATCCAGTTCTCCATTAATTGGCTCAGAACTCAAGTAAATGGAGCAAACAGTGCTTTCCTAGTGCCATTTCCTTTGAATTTGACTTATAAGTAATATATATGAGTGAAACCAGGAATATAAGTAATATATATATATGAGGGAAACAGGATTTGATGGAGAGGAGGAGAGAATGAGAGGGAGAGAGAGATGGAGAAAGTGAGTTTTACCGAAGCTTGATATTTTGAGCCACACCTAATTAATTCCCTATTTGACTAAATGATGTCATTTCACAGTCGGCTGAATGGTCACATCTCTTAACTGGAAACAGAATTTGACTTTTGCGTCAGCTGGCTCTCTAATGCTACTGGGAACACATTGCCCTCTTTATTGATTGTAGAGGTGAAAGTGGTGACTTCTCTGTACAATTACCAAAGAGGAGTGTAAAAAAAAGAAAAAAAAAAACTGTCTTGAGAAAAGCAGAGAAGCCCTCTGGAGTTCTGACTGAGCTGGGAATTTGTGACAATATTGGTTTGCTCTATCAGCAACTCAGTATTGCCCCAGCCTTTTTTTTGCGTGTCTAGAAAATGGCAAGACACACTGGACATATGAACTGGAGACACTGTGAGAATTCATTCAAACATTGATTCTGTTTATTTTTTACAATTTAGGAAAATATGCTTTAAACAGGGGATCAAGATTGTGAAATGATAATAATACAGTATTTGAGTACCATTGGTATACTACCATGAGTGACATAGTATATTAATGGCATGTTGCAGTAAAAGCTAAAGCTAAAAGCTAATGTAACCCAGTTCAGCTCACACTATTTAAAAGTATCCACTGAAGATTACAGATTCCTACACACTTGATGTTTACCTTTTGGACCAGCGCATCAAAAGCTTAGGTTCGTTACTGGAGAAAGGGATATCAAATTTTGGCATTGAGTAGAAGAGGAAAAACGTACACAACCCACAGGTAAGTTTTATGTATATTGTATGAATGTATAAACACAAAAATATTAAATTAATTGTCCTTCAATGCATGAAATGTCACAATACCAATTCAGAAATAAACATAAATCCACCAGGTGGATAACAAAATCACAGTTCTTATCTCCAATTAGTTTGGCACACCACAACTGCTGGAAGCTACCTCCACATCTACAATGCAGAAGCAATCACAGCAGAAGAATCCATGTGCAGATCTCAGGTTTTACAGAAGGAAAAAAACAAGAAGAGAAAAAGACCCGACCTATGTAGGCCAAACCAAGGTTACAATAATGTTCTTAATTGCAACTATATATACATGCATATGAATTACATTCACATCAAATAAAATATAACTAAACATCAACTTTGTTTCATGTCTTTCTTTACCTCCACTCACTCAGAAACCATAAGGTGAGCCATGTAACAATATAAACAAGCTATATATTTTCTTAGCATGAACATTTCTCCTTTAATACAACATGAAATTAACAAATTATGCATCCATGTGTGTGTGTGTGCACATGGAATGGGTTAAGATGACCCCTGGAGGCAAACATACGGAAAAAATTGGCCCTACGGTTCTCAAGATATTCACAGAAAACTGTGTCTGCCCTACCCTCCTTTCGGGGGTTCCAGTCCAGCGGGGGGGCTACAGATCAAAATGAAAAACGATGGTTCCATGCTATCCATGAGGGGTTACATGCCTACCAAGTTTTGTGTACCCCGGTCTTACAGTGTCCCGGGAATCCTTGACGGAAATTTAGACATGCGAAAAAGAAAAAAAAGAAGAAAAAAAATCTGACTCAACCTATATGACCGCTTCGCTGCGCGGCGGTCATAAATAACGAACAGTTCCTAAACGGAACTTTCCATCGTTCGTATGCTAACAGCTTAAACTAGTAACATAGCAGGCAATCTACTTACATTTCTTCTAGTGTCTGTCGCAAAAACACAAAATCCTCATTCTGCCAGCGGACAAAACAGTTTCAAATGCTAGTTAACAGATTCTGTAGCGAATTTCAGCAAGCAGCCGTCTTGTTCTCGGTCCCGCAGAAAAAGAGAGATAAACAGTAACGTAAAGTCACTAGCGGCTTCTGATTGGCTCAGCTTGAGCATGTGAACTTCACATGTCCCCCTGTCTTTATCACATTAAAGAAAAGCACATTCGTCACTTTTAAAATAAAATAAGTGCATATGAATAAACCTGTGTGTGTTTATTTATTTGTATTTATTGCTACCGGTATATTTAATATTTTTTATCATAAATCCTATTTATTCATGTGTCATGAACTATATGAATTGATTTATTTATTTATTCTGCAACCAATCTATGGTTAACTAAACTAATGACTAGGACACAGTGACCAGGGTTACACTAATCTTCGACATCAGATATATGTATGTATGTCATTCCACAGTATCTTCCTCCTAATGAAGCTGAATTAATTATGAAAATATTTGCATGCATCTATTTAATTTCCAAGGTGATCTGAATAAATAATAAAAATGAACATTGTGACACGATGCTGTCAGCATGGCTTTACATCCATCACACTGATTGATACAAGCATAAAATAATAGGTCTCTTGGGTTATGAAAAGAAACAGGATGTTTTACTTTCAGTAACCTCTGTATCAATACTTCAATTAACTTCAATTATTGAATAGCTCATTATATAATCTTCTGAATTGCAAATCAACCTCTGCAAAGCTTTGCTACATTATGTCAAGATGGACATTTCGTGCTGCGGTAGCAACACCCACTGAAATCACGTATGTGAGAGTGAGTTCTGTTGCAGGCAGTACTGCCCTGACGCACATTTTCGGGGTGGTGAAATGGAGGGCTTTGATACTCTAGGTTTCACTGTGTTGGAGAGGGGATGGCACCCATCTATGCACTCCTGGATAACCTGTCAGTCAAATCAACCTGTCACCCGTTGACTTGTCTGCTCTTGTAGGCAGAAATGTCATCTGACTTGTCATCGTTTTATTTCCGCACCTTTTCTCACAGCTAGGCAGTACTGCTTCTTTGTGGTAGGAAAACACTCTCCTTTCGACTCTGTCCCTCTCTCTCTTTCTCTCTCTTTCTCTGCCTCATTGTCTCTCATCTCCTCTCATCTACATCATGTCTTCCTGCATGTTTTGCCGGCCCTGGCTGTATTTTTGCTAGTCACACCAGTGAAATCAGTAGTCGTGAGCGGCATCAGTGATGATCCCCATCGCTTGCTGCCACCACCACTAGGTCCCTGCTACCAACCCAGCACCCCTACCCCCTACACACACACACACACACACACACACACACACACATATACACATACAGTATACACACACACACACACACACACACATATACACATACAGTATACACACACACACACACACACACATATACACATACAGTATACACACACACACACACACACATACACATACAGTATACACACACATACACACACACACACACACACGCCCCACCAGTGCTGCCGACGCTCACACTGCCACTTTCCTTTCATTTATTTATATCACTTTGCCTTCGTCTGCAGAGACTCCTCTTTCAAATGTCATAAAGGACTCCCCCTTGTACTTACATCCCCGTCTGAAATATTCATGTGGGGGGTTTAAGAGGACAGGATGGATGGGGGGTGGGATGCCGATGGGGTTGTGTGTGTGTGTGTGTGTGTGTGTGTGTGTGTGTGTGAAGGTGTGTATGTTGGGGGGTGAGATTTCCTTCGGCAAGGCGTTTTGAACAGGGGCCCGCTGGTCGCCGGAGAAACAGGGTGTCTCCTCCTAATTACCCAGCACAAACAATGCCCAAGGGCCTCATTTTCCAGAAAAGGCCACACCGGTATTCACACACACACACACTGAGGAGATCTGTGTATGCTCAGAGATGCTAATCCTGCCTCAGGATTAGACATTCCACAGTGATGCCCAGATGTCGCACTCAGCAGTGCGTGTGTGTGTGTGTGTGTATGTTGTGCATGCTGGAGAGTTTGTGGAGGATGTGTGAGTGTGTGTCGGTGAGGGGGGGTTGACTGCTCATTAACATGTGGCTCTCTGTCCCCGCTTTGCAAACACTATGCTCTCCTCCAACCTGAAGCAATTTCTCCCCTTGTCCTCCCTTTTTGTCAGCCGCTTGTGTCCTGGCTCATGGAGTGGAGAAGAGGAGGAGGAAATGAAAACAAACAAACACCAAAACAAAACAAACTGAACCACAAAAAACAAACACAGATTCAGACCCCCATCGCTGTGATGGAATGACTTGGGTGGAGGATTGGAGTGTGTGTGTGTGTGTGTGTGTGTGTGCGTGTGTGTGTGTGCTTGTGTGTGTCAGATCTTATTTACCTGAGTAACTTTCAATGCATTTTGTTTTCTTGATTTGTTTGCTTGTTCTTAAGGCACGCTACCTTGCAGGAATGATGCGCGCTCAGCGCTTAAGCCTCGTGTTTACGCGCGGATTTGTGTCAGATTTCCATTCGCCTGTGCAAACACTGGCGCGGACACACCACCGCTCCCTCCTTGCATTTGTAATTGCCTTGTGTTTTTCTGGCTTCGGGAGAAACACGTTTACCCAGTCTGTTTACCTAGTATATTGCTCCAACAGCAGACAGACGACCATATGCGGTGAAGTAACCTGTAATAACATGTGACTTTTTTTTTTGTTAATTAAAACTTAGAGCCCTTTATCCTACTAAGGAGTGTCTCTTCATTAAGTATTAGGACTTCTAGTCCTAGTTCTACCCTTTTTTAACCACCCTGCCAGGATGTACAGAAATATAATTAACACTCCAGTCTCTCAGCACCTCACACACTCTTGGAAACACACACACACACACACACACACACACAGCTATGAAACCAACTCTCTTTCCTTTTCCACACTTAAATGGAGATCACTGGGTGTCAGTTATACCTCCTAATTAATGAGTTAATTAAAAAAGGTTCTCGTGTCTCTTCCCCACTGTGTCAGCCAAGGCAGATATCCGTATATATTTAGCCGCATTTTTCACTCAGTAAAGGGCAAGTTTTGTGCTCTCACGGAAGGAGAGAGCGATAAAAGAAGAGAAAGAGAGAAAGATTGAGAGAGGGAAAAAAGCAGCAATGACAACCTCTTTCTTTCAAAATCTATGACACATAGTGTCATACTCACTTAAGGGCAACAAGCTCAATGATGAAGTGTCCGGTGGGTGAAACGGACATGGAAGGTGACACCTGCCCAGGACAAGGAGTAGAGAGGGACGCCATGCTGTCCCCCTTTTCTCTCTGCCTCCACGCCGACACTTTGACGGAGCTCCTCACCTCGCAGTGGATGTGTGTGGGGAGACGACTGCCATCTACAAAGTTAATCTACAAAGTCAGACTGTGTACCTGGAGGATATGGGGAAGAAAGGTGATATATAAACAGGAAAAAGACATCGTTTATTCGGGCCTGGCTAAAATAAATAGCGAGCTCCCTGCATCTGAGGTGAGGTGGGTCAGGTCACTCGGATCTGTTCAATGTCACTTGTGCTTCTCTGCGCCACCACTGGATCAATGGCACCCATGGGCTCCATCAGCAATCCCACACCTGATGCTCGCAGGCACTCTGATCCTCTTTGACCTTCATCACCAGTCATTTTGTGGAGGAAGAGAGAGAGAGAGAGAAAGAAAAAGAGAGAGATTTAAAAAAAAAAAAAAGCCAAAAGGAGGAAGAAAATGATCCATGTTTGCATGCCTTTAATGAGCCTCTGTGGGTCTGTCAGTTCTGGTCCTCTTTCTACCTCTCTCTCTCTCCATCCCTCCCTAGCTTGTGCTCTCTCCATCCATCCTCCTCTCTCTCTCTCTTTCTCTCTTGTGGGGTCAACCTTCTAACAGCAGCACAGCCTCGAAAACCACTTGCCATTTACAATTCTGTCACAAACATCTCCCCAAAGACCCTTCCGCATGGGCCGCCATGACAGTAAACTAAGAGGCTTATTAGCAATACATGATTAAGTGATTAGTTGTTAATCAGTGCAGCGAAAATACTGATTATGTGGAAATGGAACATGGGTTAAAATAGGAAACATCTAAATCTTATTCCCTTAAGCAAGTGTTGAGAGACCTCTCTTTCTTTCTCTCTCTCTCTCCATCAACTGACAAGGGAAAAAACACCCTGAAACATCTGTTAAGGTCTCTGAAGAAGGAGAAGCGTTTTAATTATGAAAATTAATCTTGGACTGAGTACTGTAAACATGTTTATTGACCTATTGCCCTGTTGTGTGTGTGTTTACTGGGTATAATTGGTGTCCGGTGTCCAACAGAGATAGATACCACTCGTCGCCTCGTACATTTGTCTTAATCTTCTGTGACCTACATCCCAGACTTTCGCTTGGACCACATCCTCCCCTTAAACAGAAATTTCACACCAGATCCTGGCATCTGCTAGGCCGGCACCAAACGGTAATTGATGACTCTGACCTTTTAGGAGTCCGACATATTCAGTCATTCACGGCTACAGCGGCGCACACGTCTTTGAAGGCGTGAGCAAACAAATAAATGACGTCTGTGGGCTAATGCTGTAGCAGGGTGAAATAAGAGGATGAGGGGAGAGCATCTCTTGGCACGTGAAAAGGTTAATCTTCCGTCTCGAGCACATTTGAGGTGTTTGACATGGGCCCCTGTTGACATCAAAATCCATATGACAAACATTTTGTTTTATTGCCCTTATTTCCTACATTGGATAGGAAAGAGAAACTCCATGCCGTGGTGCAAATCGAAGCTTCTTCATCAGAAGTGGAATGGGGAGAGGAGAGGAAAAAAGAGAAAGCAATTCAGTTTGCCTCCAATCCTCTTGGCCGTCACTGACATTGGCTCGTGGGCGAATCACAGTCCCGAAATAGCTTGGCCTGACTCGCGGTGGGTGTTGTGTTAGGTGTCGCCACACCACCTCCTGACTAGATAGATATTGCATTTAATCCTCCTGTCTCCTAATGCCATGCCAGTCTTACTAATCGAAAGCCATCTTTTTCTTTTGGCATCTGATATTTCACAACATCTAATTAAAAACCATGAAAAAAAATGCTTGCGAAACATTTCCTCAGACAAGACCTGGATTGGAATTAATTCAGACTGGGACACAATACAATGTGTGTGTGTGTGTGTGTGTTTGGGGGGGGGGGGGTTTGGGGTGGGGGAGATTTCCCACGTTCCACACAGAGAAATCTTTCTACACAGTGTTTGTTTGTCTGCGGGTGCGGGGAGCTGTGTGACCTGGAAAGGCGACAGGCACATGTGCGCGCGGCACAGTTTAGCTGGATTCCCGACACGCGGCAGCATTGTAAGCCGTGACACAAAGTCTCTGAAAAGCCTGGCAAAAACCCGCCGCGCTAAACCCGGCCAGCTACCCGAGGCATGAGGCCCAGAATCTGGTCCAGTAAAACGGAGAGAGGAAAATGAAAGGGAGGAGGAAAGGATGAGAGAAGGTATGTGTGTGTGTGGGGGAGGGGGGGTGGTGAAAGGAGGGCAGAGTTTTGAGAGAGAAAGAGCAGGAAGGTGGAGAGAGATAAGGTTGAAAATGAACTTTTTTCTCCTGTTTTTGATTCCAGTGAGGGGCAAGGGATTGTGGGTGACAGCACATATGGTGCTTATCACCACAGTTAATGAGTGTCCATGGCTAGGAACCAGCAAAAGGGAAGGAGTGAGAAAGAGAGAGGGAGAGAGAGATTGAACTGAAAGAGTGAAAGACAGAGCGAAGGGCAGGGAATGAGAGAGAAAGTGGGAAAGAAAGTGGGAGAGTGGGAGAAAGGTGGCAAGCAAGCGAGAGAGAAAATGTGAAAAGAGGAAGACGGATGGAGGTAGGGAGCAAGTGAGGGATGGAGGGAGGGAGGAAGAGAGGGATGGAGGGAGGGAGGAAGTGAGGGATGGAGGGAGGGAGGGAGAGACCTGACACAGTTTCAAGTGAGCTGAAGATCAAAGATGGACCGTGCAGAAGACTGCGGCCTCCCCCTGCCTGTCCGTGTCAGACACACTCGAAACTTTGTATCGTTGCATATGAGTTTGACAGAATACAAGAGTGCATGTGTTCGTTCTAG
Organism: Alosa sapidissima; assembly: GCF_018492685.1. Classification (NCBI taxonomy): domain Eukaryota; kingdom Metazoa; phylum Chordata; class Actinopteri; order Clupeiformes; family Clupeidae; genus Alosa; species Alosa sapidissima. Next base: position 1,973,185 of record NC_055979.1, on the reverse strand, counting down.
GTACCATATGCGCATGTATGTGTTCCAGGAGGAGAGTCTGTGCATATGTGTGTGCATCCACGCATGCTATGTAGGTGTGTGTCTGTAAGCCCAGTAGAGGATGAAAATGGCAGAGGAGCCCAGAGAGTTGTGATGGGCTTGCTGGCAGACTAGGCGTCTGTCTGGCAGGCTATATGAAGAGGAATAGCTTCTCCGTGAGGGGGGAAGGGCGGTGCCAACCCATGCCCAGTCTCTGGCAGCCCATCCTGGCCTGAGCTGCATGCTGCCATGTGAGGATGTGGGGACCGACACTGTGAATTTTTAAAACCAACCCTTCAAAGGCCTGGAGGACATATTGAGGAAATGGTGCTCCTTTTCATCTCATATATTTGGAGGGTCAGTTTTTTTCTTCTTATTTTTCAAAGTGCGCCATTTGCTCCTTTAGTACATTTAAACTGATGCCGTGATACTCAAGTGAGTGATTACATTTTTCAGTTTTAGAACACCTCTGGGCTCTGCGTAGCACTTGGGTGAACTTTGGAAGCAGAACCACAGATGGTCAGAAACAGAAAGCCACTAAGGGAATACATAGTAGTATGTTGCTATTGCTAAGACTTCTTGACACTTTTGCTTATTTTGTGATACATACACATACACATACACATACATATACACATACTGCACACACACACACAAACGCACATACAAACACACACACACACACAAAGCAACAACAAAAAACAGAATTTGTTTCACCTTGATTGCTCAATCAGCTGGGCCATGCCTCAGTCCACATCCATTGTGTTTTATTTCTCAAATAACACACTCCTCACTCCAGTGAAATCTCCAGCAGTGCCCAGCAGCAGAACAAGGTAAACACAACACCTTGCTTTATTTATCCCCCCTCTTAAAACCCTCACCACAATACATAAACATTGAAGACAGAGTTATCAGCTAGATAAAGAGTGAACAAACATTCGACCAGGGAGGGAGTATATCCTGCACTCCAGCAAGCGCAGTCGCGGCTCCGCTGCCGCTGTTGCTGTGGCTAGCGTCACCGTGGGTATTGGGGCAGTCCCCGAGCTCGCTCTAAGAACACACCTCTTGGCAGAAGTGGAGCGGAGGACTAATGATTCTCCCTGTCCTCTGCCGTGCAGACACCCACCCGCTTGATCACTGTCAGCAACTGCCCAGGCCTTGTCACTGGGTCACCTGCTGTTTGCCGGCGACACCGAGGCGCTGTTGGACAAAGCGGGCCACGGTTAACTGCAGCTACGGCCAGCGGCATTTGCATGTGGCACAGGACCGCCAATATGTCTACTCCATTAAGCGCTTTTGTTTTTTCTATTCCCCTCCATTTGTTTTTGAAAGATTGATGAGTCATTGGAGCTGATTGATAGGGCAGGGGGGCGTGGGGCGTCCACACGGGCCAGAGAGGCGGGCTCCTGTTTGGGGATTAAGACTTTGATCGCGATACTGGAAGCAGACATGAAGCTTGTCTAGTCCCTAAAATGACAGTGTTCTTTCTTCCGAGGTTTCTCTGGAAGGGGTGGCATGTTGATGGACTCATATGTGTTTAAGTCTGTAGTGCTAACTACAGTATGTTAGAAGAAGATGCTTAAATTGAGCATCTCACATACAAAGAAATATTTCATGGACATCCATTCATTTAACAATTGTTGTCATGAAATGTGATGTATAGCAATGACTGTTATACATTTCAATCAGTACTGTATGCTTTATATATATTAAACGCTGCTACCAGTTAATCTACTGGCTACACACAGTGCAAGCCAATGATAAACATGTGCGATATCATATACCATGAAAACCTACATACAGTAGATACAGGTATGGTGATGTGTGCAATTCACTGTTACATGTAGTACAGTCATCAGTATTCAAGCAAGGCAACATGTTACTAGTCAAAACTCTCTCAGTTTAGTGGCTAGCCATTAGAAAGGAATGGGAACGATCTTGAGCATTGTTAAACACAGCGAGACCTTCACAAACCATGACTTCCACAACAATCACCTTAGTTGTATAACGGGCGACTCACAGCATATGTTGCCGCAGTCCTCCTCTGGTTGTTCATGAATATTTCATAGCTTACACAAAAAGAGAGGTTGCCATGCCTGAGCACGGAAAAGTTTTAATATTGGCAATAGCTCTTGCTGTCGGGAGAATTCCCACTGAGACATTTGTGTGTGTGTTGGTTTCATTTGGACGGAGCAGCGAGCTGAGATAAATATATATGTTGACTAAACTAAATTCCACAAGGACTGTACGACTGCAAACACTCTTTAAATACATCTGAGTCATTAAATAACACTATAAAATCATCAATGAAATATCCACACAATATTTGTTGCCAGGCAACACTAAGGAATCCAAAACCAGGAACTGATAGAGGAACTGCTTAGAGGGGATATACATAGATTTAGATGAGCCCTTTGTATTAATGCATATGTAAGTATCACAAGTTCTATTCAATTCTGTACAATATTGTTTTCTAAAGCTGTATTGAATCATTACTGAACTGACTTTTACACAGCAGCTTTCTTTCTTTCGGAACTGACTTTTACACAGCAGCTGATTTTATTAGAAATTCACTGTGCATTGCTATGATTGCTCTGATTATTCCTACACATATCTCTATTTAGTTATACTGTACATTAACATTATATATTTTAGGCTGTACTTTTACAAATTGTACCACAGTTTTAGAGTGTGTGTGTGTGTGTGTGTGTGTGAGAGAGAGAGAGAGAGAGAGAGAGAGAGAGAGAGATTGCACACACACCACCCTGGCAATCTCAACATCTGGATGAGTTTCAAACGGATGAGATGGGCTTCGACTCGCTCCCACTTGACCGCTGCCAAAATCTGAGGCGCAGCATTTCCAGCGGGCCTCCATGGGCCAGGCACACAGCAGCATCTTGAGTGTGCCTGAGAGAGACAGAGAGAGAGAGAGAGAGAGAGAGAGAGAGAGAGAGAGAGAGAGAGAGAGAGAGAGAGAGAGAGGGAGAGCACATTGGGAGCTGAATGTCATCTGGAGAAGCCTTGGAGTCCTCTGCAGAGCCAGACCCTTCTCTTTCTTTCTCTCTCTCTGTGTCTGTAGGAGCCAGTCTGTCTGAGATGGCAGGCGTGAAGTGGGTGCTTCTGCCTTGGGTGACCGACAGGATTTTGTTTGGTTCTGCCCTTCACACCCCCAACCCATCCCCCCCCCCCCCCCCCCAACCACCAACCCCTCTACTTCCAGCCCTTTCTGCTCTCTCACTATCTGTAGTAGGTTGAGGGAGATGGGGGGGTCTGAGATGACCTGGCACACGTGGGCAAATTTAATGTGATTTGTTACAATTGCACAAGCTGGTAAGAGAGTCCTCCAGCATGAAGGATACAGCAAATAAGAATACGGAAGCCAGGATTAGACCACCAGCACACCAGTCTTGCTCGGACAGTTTGAATTCTTAAATAGACATGCACATGCACACACACAGACACACACACTCTCTCTCTCTCTCTCTCTCTCTCTCTCTCTAACACTCTCCCTCCCTGTCACACACATAGACTCATACACATCAATCTATCAACAAATCTATTTTCTAGCCAGAGCCTGCACCAAATTGATCAGATTTGCAGTGGCTCACCATAAAAAGTAGATTTGAATGGCAGGCCGGTCAACCAATGCACATTTCCCAAGATTGCAAATAGAAGAAAGAGGGAACCAAAACAAACGGCATTCCCGCCACTGGTCCACGGCCACAAATCGGCCCGTGGTGTCTGAGCAACTGTTGTGTTTATACCATCATTAAACATTTATGAGTGCTGGAAGCATGGTCAGGCCAATGGCATCTTTCTTGTGCCTGGGATGGGGCTGATTCCTCCAGCGATGGCGCCCTTGGAGCTTGTCCTCTGAGCACGGCAGATTTATGGGGATTAAGAAAATGCAGTGGAGGTCAGAGAGAAGGATGGAGGGGAAGGGGGGAACAAAGAGAGAGAGAGAGAGGGAACAAGAGTGGGAGTAAAAGAGAGTGAGGGGAGGTGAGAAAGCATGAGGAGAGAGAGCATGGGGAGAGGAAAAACAATAGCTAGATGGAGAGGAGAGACAAAGATATGCAGGGGAGGTGCACTGCATATGGACACTATGACCTCCACACAGACGGATGATATCCACACTTCAATTGGTTAATGTAATTTCTCACAACAGGAGAGTGAATCCAGAATATCCATGTGTTGAGATCTCCATGGTAACTTGAAAGTACATTACATTAAAAAAAAAGGTCTGAAGGAGTCACTGTCACATTAGGATCCTCTGTGGGAGGACACTCTATTTTAAGGTGAAGAAAGAGCTTTACACCACCGTATGGAGGAAATATCCATCTTTCATTTACTGGCTCAATTACTGTTTTTTTTTCTTTCTTGCATCAATGAAATGCTGAAGTTCCGAGCAGTATCTCCAGTCACTCGTTGACCTATGTTATACTTTTCAACCAACAAATCAAACATTTATTTGACTTCTCTAATAACTGTAGCTGTGTCAAGGACATCTATCTGTTTCCAAAGAAAGTGTGCTTAGAGCGGTTTATGAAGTCCTGCTAATTAGGCATAAAAGTTTACACCAGTGAATAACAAGTGTAGACCAACCTTTGCCAAATGAACAAGACAAAGGGTCCTGGCCAGCTTGCAGTCTACAAGCCTCTTAGTCACTGATGCTCTACAGCACTGACCCGAGGCTTTCCTCTGTTTAAAGAGGACAAAAAAACCCCTCAGAGCTTAAAAGGGAGACCATTGCTTTTCATCCCTTTTATTTTCCTTCCAGTTTACAGTTCCACTGATGCCTTCTGAATGTTCTGTTTAATTGGTCTATTGAGAGAAGGCTGAAATTTGAATGCTAGCTCTTCTTTTTTTTTTTTTTTTGCTGTGGAGCATTTGTTGAAGAGGCATTGCTGGTGATTGGGCGATTACATCCCATTATCTTGAACAAACACGTCTATGGTGGCAGTGATTGGATTGATGCCCAGAGCAAAAAAAAAAAAATGTTAAAATAAATCATGAAATTAATGCAAAAGGTTAAACTAATGATAATAAAAGGAAGATATACCATAAAGGGAAGCCAAAAGCAGTACGTTTGGGAAGGACAAAAGATTTTGAACAGCACAAAATGATATTCAGTGGACTTAGATATCTTTACAAATATATTCACTGCATGAGAGACAGACTCCATCACCTGACCTTTCACTTGAGGAGTGACCTCCACTGCAGAGCAGAGCAAGGCGGTCTAAGATGTCCACAGATGAGTTTGTGTTTGGGGGTCTGACAGACAGATAATCCCTCCAGTTTAAACTTGGCAAATATTGATCCCAGGGTCCTCTGTGGACAGTGTCAAGACCCAGAATAGAGGGAAATGGATTACCCAGTCAGGAGGATCTGACCAAAGTGGACGACAGGAGAAGGGGAGGAGAAGGAAGAAAAAAAAAAGAATCTTTACTTTCTGATGTGATAAGATCGTCTGAAACGCTGCATGGGTCCCATATGTGGGTTTTGTTGGGATGAGGCCTTTTGTGGATGCCTTTCACCTCGTGAGCGCTAGATGAATCTCATTTCTCTCTCTCTGGTTAGACCTTTGGAGAGAAAGCATGAGGTCAGCCTTGCCTTGCCATCCATCTATTGGATGAATACTTCAAACCTGTGCAGCCACACAAGCCACACAGCTGGACTTAATAATGACATGAAGGCATTTTTAGATCACAGCAGATGCAGACTCTACATGCAGTTAAACCCACAGCAAGCATCAGGGTTTGGACATGATACAACTAAATCAAAATCACCTATGTAACCATCCTTAATAGTCCACCTGGTCTCATTCGGCTCACAAATCACATCATGTCACAATATAAGATCAGGTGGTGTCCCGTTCAACAAATGGGTTTGACAGGTGCAAATAGCCTGTCCTGTGTCCCCAGAGATATAACACTTATCATTATCCTGTTTGAAAGATCCAACAGAAAACCTGCTTATTTTGTCGTATGAACTACCCTACTTTCTTAGTGTGAGTCCGAACAGCTACCTTCGATTTATAGACTGTTCTGGACAGCCTCCAAAATCTGTGTTTTGATGTTGAATAACACCACGGTATTTGTCAAAGCCGTGCTAGATGGGTTCTGTCAGAGATAGTTCTGAGGAAGCATATGTCATGTCTGTAGCACTGGCCAGCATAGCCTGAATGACTGCTTGGCAATGATTAGAGAGAAAGGGTGAGAGTGAAAGTGGTTGTGATTGTAGATACAGAACAGACTTGTTTCTATAGATGTGAGTGAACGATGTCTTCTTCCTCCTTAAAAACAAAAGCACTAAGGTGTTGACTGACTGTCAAAGTGAAAAATGGGGCATTGGTTGTTCTGGCTACCACAGTAGCTAGCTATAGGCCTGCTCTTTGACCTGGCTTAGAGTGTTCTCATGCTGGACCTGTGCAGCAACATGACAGTCTGAAGTGTGCTATAATGCTTGTGTTAGATAGTATTACTGCATATAATATGTGCTTGTGTTTATGTGTATGTGTATGTAATACACTGCTTATATAGACAAGTCAGAGGGGGAAATAAGGTTAAGAGGTGTGAGGGAATGAGAGAGAGACACTGCTGAAAGAGAGACAGAAAGGAAACGTATGCATACCAGCAAGGAGCAGAGAGACAGAGAGAACAAAGGCCTGGCCACAGAAATGGCTGCATATCAAGTAAACACGCATACAGGCTATGTTAAAGCTTAGTGCAGTAGTAGGTTCATAAAAGTACACTTGCACTTTTTTATGCATTAGGTTAGCCTTTTAAAAATACAATAATGAAGTTGTAAACTATGCTAATGGGATTAATTATTGATAAGATAACCTAATTGTTTTACTGCCATCTGTGCAAGTGCAAAAGATATTTAGCTACACCATTCACATTGACAAATGTTTCATTACGTTTGTCAAAATATGTGGAAACTTCAAGCACAGTGATGTGATTCTTATCCATGAAAATTGAAGGTATCTCAACTGTGAGTGTGGCTGTGTGTGAAATTGTGCATGTGTGCCATGGTGTGCAAACATGTATAAGTAATAGCTCTTTGAAGAAGCAGAGAAGTAAGGGCTGCCTTTGCAGTGGGGACCATCAGGCCTGTTCCTTTCAAGTTAGTGTGGCTTCTGGACCTTACATTCTGAGTGGCACAAAACTCTCTGCCACCCTTCTCTTTTCCGCTCTCTCTCTCTCTAACACTGATAGCGATGGAGGTAAAAAGCAGATGTGGCAGGAAAAATCCCTGGGTCTTTTTTGAATGGGCCTATATCTGGCAAAGTCAGAAATGGATGTTGGTTTGATTACATGATGAAGCATCAGTGAGCTGCCAAAGAGGAGGAAGATGGAAGATCTGAGGGAAGCTCAAAGGCTGCGCGTTTCAACACCCATGCACCCTCCCACAGCGGTTCGTTTGTTGTCATGCAAACACAGAGAGACAGCACAGACTCAAACTATACTGTGTGTGTGTGTGTGTGTGTGTGTGTGTGTGTGTGTGTGTGTGTGTGTGTGTTGCGTGCAAGCCTGTGTGTGTGTGTGTGTGTCTGTGTGTGTGTGTGTGTGTGTGTGTGTGTGTGTGTAGAATGTCGGTAACACTTTACGGTAAGGGTACATGAATTATCATGAATTCATGCATGAATTAATTCATGAGTTATGCATCACTTCATTCCTTTATATCTTATGAATCATCAGAAATTGACATGAGTTCAAAGTCTCTCATTAATGACCTCATGCATGAACAACACATCAACTAAAGCATAAGTTAAGGTGGGTACATCATTCTGATTTATGATTTATTAGGCATTATCATCATGATTACATGTTTTAAGGTTAATTACTCATGACTTAATCATTTTTGTTGCCCCTTAACTAAAGTGTGAACAATGGCATGTGCCTAGAGAACTGCACAAGTTGGAATTTGAGTAGTGATGACCACATGTTTGGCAGAAAAAGAAATCATGATCATTCTTAATAAATCATAAATCATAATGATGTGCCACCATATTTAATGCTTTAGTTGATGTGTTGTTCGTGTATAAGGTCACAAATGACAAACTATGAACTCATGTCCATTCCTGATGATGTATGAGATATTAACCCTTAGAACCCGATTGACGCAAAGTGCGAAAAAAAAACACACCCTTTCTTCTCTGTTACATTGCTCCGGAACTGTTCATCGCAGCGAGATGAAACCTTTATTGCATGACAGAGCAGAAGTGGGGCTTTCCAAAGAGACTACACACTTGTCTGTACGATCACGTATGAAAATAAAAAAAAATCATGAAATTAAATCATCAAATTGCATCTTTGCATTTACTGCATTTACTGCATTTACAGTCTATACTTCTCTGTGTTCACATGCAGCACCCATTACTCTTGTTTAAATTAGGCCTACTCGCGAATCCGTGATCGCATCGATATGGCAAGCATATCAGATGAAAGAGGAGGCACAGGGCTATCCATTGGTACCATGTTTATCGATCCTTCTGGCTTATAAAAACAGACGAAGTGACTGCAAAATAATAACGTCATGTACACAAACCAACGCTGCACACCCATTACTCTCGTTTGAATTACTCGCGGACCCGTGATCGGATAGATATGCCATGCATGTCAGATGAAAGAGGAGACTCAGAGCTATCATTTGATAACAAGTACATCCTTCTGGGTTATAAAACAGACGGAGTGACAGCAAATAATAACTTCATATAGCTGGACTTACCCCACATTTTTGTCTTTCTTGTGGCAAAGCATGTTTATAATCCAACGCTATCGTGTGTTTCTTTATGGCAAAGCATGCTCATAATCCGGTTTTGAGATCCTAGCAAATTCCTGCATGGTATCCATTTCAAGGCTCACATTGCATCCCAATTTGTTCAACAAAGAAACACCTTTTTTCCCTTTACTTTGTTCATGGCAATGCAGTAAAAACTTGAGAATCATTATGAGTGCATACACCATAGGCATGCAGGCTAACACGCAGGCTAATTAGTTCGTGTCACAGATATGGAGCGCAGAAAGGTCATTTTTCATCACTAAATAAAAAATGGCATTTATTTCCGTAAATCACACACCACATATTTCTGTAAATTGCTCAGCTCCAGAGTATCCCTCCAACATGGCAATTATATTGCCCGATTCAGGACAGTCTGCCCTACACACACATGAAATGCATGTAGAGCTATCAGCTGGCTGTGGTGAGATACACGTCGAAATATAAGGATTTTTATAATATGCTTTTTTTTTCTTTTTTTTATAATATTTTTATAATATGCTTTTTATATAATTCTTTAAAAATCAAAATAAAATAAATGCTAGTACGAATACATGAAATGATGGCAGATCTGGATAGCCTATACTCAATATAGGCCTACTGTTAATAAAAAAAACAATATATAATATGTGTGTGTGGCACTTACAATGAAAACAGCTTAGGGTTCTAAGGGTTAAGGAATGAAGTAATGCATGAATCATGGATTAATGCATGCATAAATTCATGATGATTCATATACCCTTACCGTAAAGTGTTACCAGAATGTTACCAGAATGTCTTACACTGATTAAGACATTTTCATCAGACTAGTCTATACAGTATATTTGCATTAATACATGTGATGACGAACATCTGAAAGATTATCATCTTGACAAATAATATTGTAACCTTAATTCGTTTTTGCATAATAGAGATTGAATAGCCTAGGAGTTCATAGGCTGGCATTTAAATGCAGGCATAAAAACAACAGCATGAATAAGCTTTGTTATGCTAATTTTAAATACTAATATCGTTACTGATTATGCATTATCCTCTATTACTGTAATGTACATGACAAACATGATTGGCAAGCTATTAGGCCTACTTGGCTCTGAGATTCGAATTATCAAAATACAGTAAGAGACACAAGCCTCACTGCAGTTGCACTGAGGATTTACTGAAGCTTTAGAAACAGAACAGAGATTTTTTTAAGATGGTGAATTTCATGAAGTGTCTAAAAGTTTGATACCGCTACTTGTAATGAAGTTGCTGCTGACCTTGGACTTTGACAGGTGGCGACGAGGCATGACCAGTACTTCTCAAAACCTCTGTGAGCCATTCATCACCTTCTCCCTCTGGAATCAATAGACATCCAAGTGCAGCCTGCAATTTACATTGTGAACACGCATCAACCTGAAGGGCTATTTTCACAGGTAACTAACAGATCGTGTTTCCTTTGAGCCCCAGCTGTGCCCTGTGCCACTGCTGGTGTCCTGTGGCCCTGCACAGTTCGTTTGTGTGACAGTCTTTGATCTGTCTGTCAACTCGGAGCTTATTGAAGTTTAGGAGTGATTGTTTCCTAAGCGCTGTTGCATTGCAGACATTGTATGGGACTATCTGGCTCTGCAAATGTCAAATGTGATGTGGGCTACATCATGAAAGGTACTCAGTCATAGCAAAGCTTGGTCATTCTGACAGCACCAGTGCACGGGTGGTTTGGCTTTGGTATGGCTTTTTAATATGTTGCTGCATGGCTACACGAAGAAATGTATGGATAGGCCTTTTTCTCTTTCCAAACATTCAATCAGGTTTGCCCGTCCTCAAAAGACTGCGACAGAAATTGTCGGGTGTCGATTTGTGCCGCCCCGACAGCGTTTCTGATTTTCTGCCAGTGGGCCTAAAAAACTCCTGTGTTCTCTCGGTAAGCAAAAATGTTCATGAAATCAGCTGGAGATTCGCATGTGTAAGATAAATAAATAGCCACCCCATGACCAAATCTCAAACACCTCTCTCTCTCTCTCTCTCTCTCTCTCTCTCTCTCTCTCTCTCTCTCTCTCTCTTTCATTCAAAAGCACAGGCACCCGAGGCTTGCATGATCGGCTCCCAGATACCCAGCTCTGAGTTGGGGCTCGATTCTGAGTGCTTGCCAGTAATGGCCACGGAATTGCAGAGCGACGGGATAGCACTTGATGTGTAAGAAGCGCGAGCCAGCTCATGCCGCAGGCTGCTCACGTTTTGGCAGCAGCCTCATTTTCCCATTTTTGATATTTGTTTTAATTTCTCCCTCCCACCCTCCCTCCATATCCCCTCACTCTTTCTTTTTCTCTCTCTATCCCTCCCTCTCATTTCCTCTAATGACTCCGCATTTGAGAAAAAATACAAACTCAGCACTCGTGCTCCGATAAGACACGCTGTTTGTCTCAAGCAAGCAAATGCGCCTTCTGTTATTCTCCATAACGATGGAGCTAAATTTGAAATGCACTGAGTGAATTAGGTGCCGCTCCCTCCACCCCTCCCCTGTCTCCCCCTAACTCCCCATCCCAACCAACCCTCCCCCCCAACCAACAAAACCTATACAGCTGGGCCAAAACCAATTGAGAATCTTGCCGTGGCTGAATGACTTGCATTACTTTAGCTCCCCACTCCCAAACTGTATTCACAGGGGCGTGTACTTTTTAAATCGCCCATAGACAGCATTAGCACAAGGCTTAAGTGTTCCCATCTGCTACTCTGCTAACCTCCCTCAATCTTTTTTCGCAGGCAGCCCATTTTTCTTGGTAACAATCACAGTGATTTGCCTTAAGCACATCTTCAGTGGATCTTAAACAGTCTTTCACAAAGTAAAGTGAAGGTATGATGTGAGGAGGGGGAAATAGTGTAGGTTAGAACATTTGAGTCCACTCGCGGATCTCACTGCGGAGGGGAGCGGTGCTTGCGCTTTATTGTTGGGCCTCTCCGAGCAAAATTAAATCCTCTAATCATATTTTGCTCTTTGCTTCCTGGTGCTTCCAGTCAGAAAGTACTTTTCGAGGCACTGGTGCACTATTAAGCAGCCCCACTGCACATGTTTTTCAAGGAGTTTCGGCTGAAAGCCTGAAATTGAAAGTGAGCTGTCAAACTGTCTTTACATACACCGATTAGTCTTAACATTATGATCACTTTCCCGATATTGTGTAGGTCCCCCTTTTCCCACCAAAACAGCCCTGACACATCAAGGCATGGACTCCATCAGACCTCTGAAGGTGCGCTGTACGTTAACAGCAGATCCTTTAAGTCCTGTAAGTTGCGAGGTGAGGGCTCCATGGATTGGACTTGTTTGCCCAGCACATCCTCTAATGGATGCTTGATTGGATTGGAATCTGAGACATTTGGAGGCCAAGTCATCACCTTGAACTTGTGGTGTTCCTCAAACCATTCCTGAACCATTTTTGCTTTGTGACAGGGCGCATTATCCTGCTGAAAATATACCACTGCCTCCAAGGAATACTGCTTTTATGAAAAGGTGCACATGGTCTGCAACAATGCTTAGGTAAGTGATACATCCATATGAATGGCAGGACCCAAGGTCCCAGCAGAACATTGCTCCGGCTTGCGTTCTTCCCATAGTGCATCCTGGTGCCATGTGTTCTCCAGGTAAGTGATGCATACGCAAGCAGCCGTCCATGTGATGTTAAAGAAAACATGATTAATCAGACCAGGCCACATTCTTTCATTGGTCCAGTTCTGATGCATATGTGCTCATTGTTGGCACTTTTAGCAGTGGACAGGGGTCAGCATGGGCAGCCTGACTGGTCTGCTGCCATCACAATTTGTGTGTGTGTGTGTATGTGTGTGTGTGTGTGTGTGTGTGTGTGTGTGTGTGTGTGTGTGTGTGTGTGTGTGTGTCTGAGCGTGTGTGTGTGTGTGTCTCTGCGTGCAAAACAAATAATAACAAATGACAGCTTTTCCACACGGACATCAATTGGAATCTATAGGAACCATGATACAGTACAGTCAGGGCTCTTTGTGGCGACACAGCACTCAGTGTGCAGGGCAGCCATCAGGCAGATTTGATTGGCCAGGCAGAAAGCCTTTGATCCTTGCTCTATTTGGGTCTATAAGTAATTAGGGCCTTACTGGTGTCTGCTTACACTGCTTATCCTCATTAAAGCACTAATTTGCTTTTTAGCAGCTAATAGGGTGAGGTCTACTCACTTGGTCACAGAGATGCTTCTACCGGCTTGTGCTGGCAGTTGACATCACAGTGGCTAACCATGCGAGGCTGGCCACGTCCATCGCTTCCCTCTCCTCCCCTCTTTCTGCAAAATGCCAAACAATTAGTGGTGTGGTTCTATGCAGAAATTAATCTTTAATGTCAGCATCATCTAATTAAACATACAACTGTGATAGCATGTGGATTAGTGTGCCTGTAACTTAATTAATAATGATAAGTTTAAGATTGAGACCCTTCGGAGGGGAGGGGGAACAATTGTGTGTGTGTGTGTGTGTGTGTGTGTAATGTTATCTAACACCAAGTAATGAGAATCTGTGTGCTCCATTTGGTCTATTATGTTTGCCTATAGCTCTGTGTCTATATAGATATGAGAGTGAGTGTGTCTGAGCATGCTCTGATGTTGGTTTCTATATGCATGTTCTGTATGCATTAACAAAGGAATTTGTGTATGTACATTTGTGTGTGTGTGTGTGTGTGTGTGTGTGTGTGTGAATGTAAATGTGTTGGAGAGATGGCTACAGTGCTTTCAGTCGACAGACTCAATCAGCGTGATGGTTAGCATTAAACACACAGGTTAATGGAGGTCTGAGGCTGTGTATAGAACATGGGGGGAGCAAGATCCATAAGAACACAGCACGTAAAAGAACAAGCAACTCAAACACACCTGGATGTCTTTATCACACATACAAAGAAGACACACAATCACTCCCTTCCTTTCCTATGCTGCCTTTGAGAGAAATGAATGCACGTCTTGTTTGCCATTTTGAATTCAGCACCACATGTTGTCTTAAACTGTGTGTGTGTGTGTGTGTGTGTGTGTGTGTGTGTGTGTGTGTGTGTGTGTGTGTGTGAGTCTGTGTGTGTGTGTGTGTGTGTGTGTGTGTGTCTGTGTGTGTGTGTCTGTGTGTGTGTGTGTGTGTGTGTGTGTGTGTGTTAGAGAGAGAGAGAGAGAAAGAGAGAGAGAGAGAGAGAGAGAGAGAGAGAAAGAGAGAGAGAGAGAGTGTGTGTGTGTGTGTGTACTGTATATGCAGCAAGAATGTTCTGCTCAGTGTGATAAATCACAGAGGTAGGTATTTTGTGCCTAATTGTAGAGTTCACAATATAGGGAAACACAATAAAGTATGAAATAAAAACATTATTGTAAATACAGGTGTTTTGCTGAATTGCTAATGGCATCTGCATGTGGTGAAGTCTGAATGTGATGTCCAGATATCTTGATGATGAAAAAGGATTAATAAGTGCACATTGGTAATGTGTTCAATGTTTGAATTCTGAAACTTTCTCTCGCCTCTCCATTCTCTAAATCTTGCACTATTGTTTGCCATTTGTCACTATGGTTTGTCAGATGGTTATTCTGGATTGAATTGTGGATTACTTGGTTGTTCTTCTTAAGAGGTACTTGTTCACTTTCCTATGTTTCAAGTAATTATGGTCTCTTGTCCATTTAAATAAAAAGGTTATATCAGGCCCACAATGTCGTACAGAAAACAATCACATTTTGCTCATCATAATTCATTAGCTCAAATTTATTCTGGTGGAGGAAAAACACTCGAGCAGAAAAAAAAGTAAAAAATAAATAGATTAATTTAAGTGAAAATTATTTAAATAAATAACAGTTCTACTCAATGCAACTTCAGGTCAGCTTGCATGTGGGAGGTGAAAATTGCTCATGCATTATAAATGACACTAATGGCATGTAATTATCTTCAGTCCTGCAGAGGAAATTAATGACACTAATTAAAACAATTGGAAATCAGATCCCCCCCTCCTCACCCTACTTCTGCAAAAACATGCTAAGTTGAATTCTGTTCAGTGGGAAATGACTGGTTCTCCTGTTGCAGAGGGTCAAGTCCTGCAGAATTCCTCAGTACCAACCTCCTACAAATGCACTTTCAGATAGGTATGCATATACAGTAGTCTACAGACATACACCCACCCACCAACACCCACCCACACACATACACACGCACACACACACACACACACACACACACACACACACACACACACACACACACACACACACACACACACACATTCTAAGACAACATGAGACTCTGAATTCTAATAATACTTAATACAGTAATTCAAAAAGGACTTAACACAGATTAAATAACAGACAAATAAAGGAAAATGTAACCAAACATGTGTACTATAAATCTTAACTTTTTTCTCAGTGCTATTACTCTGTGAATTTCCTTGTATAAAAATGCTAAACATTATGATGGTGCCCTTGTGTTTCAGACTCCAACTGAGCGCTGCTCATTTGCGTGCATGCGTTCTCTGCACCAGCAGACAACTCTGAGAGAGAGAACAGATAGAGGGGTGAGGAACGCGCGCGTGTTTAGCATTCCGTCTGTGTTTTCAAAGGGGGCGACGGACGTGTCACTAATCCATTATTTACCCCCGCGCTCTCGGTTTGGACTGCAAATGAGCCGCATTGAAAAACTAAGTGCCATTGAACATAAGATTAAAGGATATACCGGATGAAGAGAGACACTGAACTAAAGCGCGTGGTGGTGTTAGAACGAGCGTGCCATTAATATAACATGAAAGACTCTTTTGTTTGCGTGTAAATCTCCGCACTCTATGACACCCATCATAGTCTGCAACAGTTTAGTGAAATGTCCAAGCAACTGCCATTGTCCGCTTATTTCATTATGTCCTAAGGGAGGCTGTCTCTCTGAGTTGTGTGAGTGGAGCGCTCAAGACTGGGTGTTCAATCCACAAGATCCTTGAGGCAACTCTTGGCTCGCAACGGATTTGCCAGCCAAATATTTCAGCTATCAGTACAGCCATGAAATGTTTGCTCTTCTACATGGGATTAATTTCAGAAACAAACACCAACATGCCCGCTATCCTACAGACATTTCCCCCCTTTTTTTCTGTTGGCAGAGCAGCATTTGCACAAATGGAATTGAGTGCCACCTCGAGATAAAAGGCCCATGCTGCTCCTGTGGCCTTGAGTGCAAAAGGAAGCGGGCAAAGCCAGAGAGGGAATAAAGGCATACTAAGCTTCCTGGTGGCATGGCGCGTCAAAGTGCCGTCTCGGACCACTGGTGCATGAAACAGCTGGAATCACAGCTCAAATCCATGGCATGCCATAGGTGCAGAGAACTGTGTGTGTGTGTGTGTGTGTGTGTGTGTGTGTGTGTGTGTGTGTGTGTGTGTGTGTGTGTGTGTGTGTGTGTGTTTGTGTGTGTGTGTGGCTCTGTATGTGTGTGTGTGTGCGTCAGGCATGGGGTGCGCCATTCCTGATTTTGTTTCTCTTATGCCTTTAGCTGCAGCTGTTGTGATGTCATTTCCTGTTAGTGTTAGTGGTCATGAAGTCATGTCTTTTGACAGCACCACATCACATTCTCCCCTACCCTTCTGCACAATCAGACTTACCAGGCTAAGGACAGAATGGTCCCTTCCTCAGGCAGCCCTCATGGAAAATGCCAGCAGCACCATCAGGAAAATGGACAAAGGCTGTAACTTCTCTTGGTAGAGAGAGAGAGAGAGAGAGAGAGAGAGAGAGAATAGAGAGAGAGAGAGAGAGCAGAAAACACAGTATTCACGCTTTATTTATAGGAAAGTATTCACGCTTTATTTTTTTCACATTTCGTTATGTTTCAGACTCATCTTAAAATGGATTCAATTATTTTTTTTCTCATGAATCTACACACAATACTCCAACACCCCACACAAAAGCAAGTATTTGGTGTGTTTTATATATTTAAAATAAATAAATAAATAAAAGACTGAAATATTCCATTTACATAAGTATTCAAACCCTTTGTTATGACACTTGCCATTGAGCTCTGGTGCATCCTACTTCTATTAATCGTCCTTGAGATGCTTCTACAACTAGATTGGAGTCTACCTGTGCCTAAATGAATTCACTGGACATTATTAGGACAGGCACACATCTCTTTATAGAAGGTCTCACAGTTAATGGTGTGAAAACGCTAAATAAACTAAAGACTTCTATATATCCTCTATGACAGAAAGAAGACCAATAGAGAATTCACCATTGGCATTGCCTCTCAGAAGTGAATGTCACAGTTAATTTGAAAAGACTGCCTGAAATACTTAAACCCAATTTTGTTGGACATGTTAACAAAGTGGCTTGTTATGAGTTCTACAGTAAATCCTCTGAGGAAGGAGAATCACAAAGGTGTTGCTGTCCAAGGTCCTGAATCTTAACCTGTATGTAGAGTCTGACTTGTAAGTGCCTCTCCACAACTTCTGGGCCCGTATTCACAAATTATTTTAAGTAGCTCCTAATTTAGGAGAAACTCCTAAAAATAATGGGCGTGTCACTCGTAACTTTAGGACTCCTAATTTTTTTGACTAAGAGTAATTCACCAAGCATTTTAGCCCTAACAGTAGCACCTAAGTCTGTGACAGCTTAAAAGAAGTTGAGAGGACTCCTAACTCACTAAGACCTATTCACAAACAGCTGTTTGTGGTATTTCACATCACAATGTTTTGAAATGCGTAGATGCGGCTACATGAGCTTCCAATCGCGGGTGCATTGTAGGCATAACTAAGGGAAGCAATAACGCCACCAACAACAACTAAAAGTAGCCTACCCATTGTCAACATGTAGGCTACACTAAATGTAACGTGTCATTGTGAGTCAAATTATTATTTTTTCCTCTTTGGAAACAGGGACAGGCATATGGTGACAGATTAATTTTAAAGTTTTGCAAAGATACCGCATCAATCCATATGTTTCATTAGGCTACTAGACTATTTGTTTTGCCTAACTCTTTATTAATTTATGCTAGGCCTATTTATTCTGGTGTTCATCATCTTCCATCCTTCACACTACTTGTGTAGTGCACACATTCTCAGACCTGTCACCTGTCACTCATCATTGTAAGGGAGGTGGTTGGAATCATTCCCACGTTACAATCATCAGCTAATCAAGGTGGTCACTTCAGTCAAGCTTGTGCATGAGTAATGACGTCATCCATAGCAACGAAGACTCACTCTTAGTTTAGGAGTTGTCATTTTTTCCTTACTAAGAGTAGGTCTGAAAGGCTTTGTGAATAACTTTTAAGAGAAAACTCCTAGCTAAAATCTTTTAGTGCGATTTAGGAGTACTCCTAGTGGTAAGATAAAATGCTTTGTGAATACGGGCCCTGATGTCTAAGCGCATTAGCACAGCCTATTGATACTCACAGCAAGTAATCATCCACAGTAGCCATTATCCATTACTATTCACAGTCAGTCAGGAAAACAGTCAACCTGCATTTGTGCAGTCAAAGGAAACAAACACATGAAATGATGCCTTTGGAACAGACAACAAAGCCTCTCACTACAGAGACGGCAGGGGGGATAGGGTTTGAGATGAGTTTAGATTCAAAGGTAGGTATGCAAGCTCATTGCACCTGTTAGTGTATTAAACATCTACCACTCCAGCCTCCACCTGATGCAGAACCTTTAACAAAACAAGTCATGTTTTTGCCTGGAGAGAACTGCTGAACACAGAAGACTTCCTTGCTTTTGTTTTTGAAATGTGTACTAGTCAGTATGCAAATGTAGCCCTAATGCTACTATGTTCCACAGTAATGAAAGAAATGGGCATGGATAACTTCAGACTAAGGATCTGCTCTGTCG